>NC_092159.1:14147000-14274892 GCF_045791955.1 Oncorhynchus clarkii lewisi
GACTCCAGCTAAAGAGTCTCCTGCTTATTAACTCTTAGCTAATCATTGGGCCCAAAGGGAGAGGAGTCCAGGGAAGGGACTGGGGGAGGTAGCTGATGGAGACCCGATCATAGCTGATGGAGACCTGATGATAGCTGCTATTAAGTAATTGGACCCTAGATGTGAATGTATTCTCGCTCTGCAAGACAGAGATGCCAACTTGACAAGTTTGATTGTGTGTGTGTGAGGAGAGAGAGAGAGAGGTGGCCGTAATGTTTTGTCCCCTCCTGCGGCTTCCAGGCTAGCCAGCCCCCTCATTCCAGGTTGTTAACTGAAGATAGTAAACCCACATTGCTTTAGTTTGAGATGTTCAACTACATCCGAGGTGGTTCAGTTCTTTATTCTTTACTATCCAGACCAGCATACCTGCAGAGGTGATCTGTAGGTTACAGAATGGGAGCTGAAATAGATATCAAGCTCTTGGCCTGTCTTGTTGCCCTCTCATCACCTAAGGCTTTAAGTCATACATAGACTGTAGGCCTGGCCTGCACACACCTGGGAAATACTTCTGGTTATATCTTGGCAACTTTGGAATCTTTTCCGATAACAATGTCTTGGCAACCTTTGGTGAAAAACATCAGTGACAGTTTTTTTTTTATCTTACACAGGATCCCCTCTGGCATGAGGATCAAGTACCTGTGAAATATATCTGATCATTTCTGACAGTATATTGTCTTACATGGAACGTGACAATTCCTCACTCATCATCCCTTCAAAACAGCAGCCAAGATCCATTCTGGTAGCACCATCAATAAGCATAGCACCAGCTACCACAGTGACAGGAGAGCAGGAGAGTAGGAGAGAGAGAGAGAGAGAGAGAGAGAGATAGTGAAGCACCAGCTACCACAGTGACATGAGAGTAGGAGGGAGAGGGGGGAGAGAGAGAGGAGGGAGAGAGGAGGGAGAGAGGTCGAAGCACCAGCTACCACAGTGACAGGAGAGTAGGAGGGAGAGGGGGGGGGGGGAGGAGGGAGAGGGCGAAGCACCAGCTACCACAGTGACAGCGGCATGCCCTCCTGTCGATATAGCTGGGCCCGTTCTGATTTGGGATCCAGTTTTGCCTTTTGAATCACAATTAATACGATTATATGGAGAAGGGGGGAACTGTTCCTAGATCAGCACTACTCTGAGACTTGACCGTGTTTGCCATTTTTGCAAATACTATTTAAACCCAGGTCTTGATATCCAGCGCTAGATGGTGATTATGTCAGGGCAAATACAACTCTGTTCTGTCCACTGGCTTTCACTGAGCTGGCTTTCTCTCCTGTTGAAGATCCATTGCAGCTGTTAGCGAGATCGTTTCCTTCTTCTCATTGTTTACGTTCATTTGTGCTAATGGCTATTTGGCTATTTATGTGGCCTGAAAATGATCCCAATGGCTTCTGGGAAGGAGACATATGGGACCACATGGCTTGGCTGTCAGAATCACGTGTGTGTGTGTGTGTGTGTGTGTGTTATGCAAGGTTTTCCCTAAACTGTTTCCTCTGTCTTAACTAGAAAGCTTAATCGATCTCCATTTCCCCTGTACATTTCCCCTGTATTTCTCCTGTACTGTACATATTTCAATAGCTTTAGCTTTCACACATTAGACACCCCATCAATCCACTCTTACTGGTGAGAGAGAAAGAGTACCTGAGAAGACCACTGTGACTGACCCAAAGCTTTGACTATGTACAGACTCAGTGAGCATAGTCTTGCTATTGAGAAAGGCCGCCGTAGGCAGACCTGGCTCTCAAGAGAAGACAGGTTATGTGCTCACTGCCCATAACCTCCTGCCAAATGTATGACCATATTAGAGACACATATTGCCCTCAGATTACACAGACCCACAAAGAATTCGAAAATGAACCCAATGTGTGCCATCACAGCAGCAATATTTGTGACCTGTTGCCACAAGAAAGGGGCAACCAGTGATGAACAAACACCGTAGTAAATACAACCTATATTTATGTTGACTTATTTTCCCTTTTGTTCTTTAACTATTTGCACATAATATGACATTTGAAATGTCTTTATTCTTTTAGAACTTGTGTAAGTGTAATGTGTACTGTCAATTTGCATTGTTGATTTCACTTTGGTTTATTATCTTCACTTGTTTTGGAAATGTGAACGTGTTACCCATGCCAATAAAGCCCTTATATTGAAATTGAGTAGACTTGTTTACCTTACAGCAAGGCAGGGGTAGTTTGGTCTGTCTGTTTGGCCAACTCCTGTGGTCATAGTGTGTTGGCAAGACAACACAAAGAAATCTGGTACCAGGCTACCTCACAGCAGAAGGAATCCAATACAGTTGGAGTCAAATCCATCTTAGAAATATGAGTCATGAATTGAACCCCTCCTGTGGAGAACGGCCGTGTCTAATCCATCTGACAGAGATGGAAGGAGAGAGCTTATCTTACAACGTAACTTAACTCAAGTAGGCTCAACACTCCCTGTCAGGGTGGATACGAATGAGATGTGGAAAAAATTGTCCCACAGGGTCGAGTGAGAGATCTAAAGATGTTTAGGCTATGCCTCATGTTCTCTCTCTCTGTATCCCATTATCTCTCTCTCTCTCTCCTTACCCCACTCTCTTGCTACTTTCCTGTTTTACACTCTCTCTTTTTTACCTCTCTCTTTTCTTCACTCTCTCAATACTCACATTTTTCCTCTCTCTCTCTCTCTCTCTCTCTCTCGTTACCCCACTCTCTTCCCCGTCTGTCCCTTGCCTCAAACTGAATTCTTCCACTGATCTATGTTCCTTCAGTCTGAGACTCCCATCGTTGAAGTCATTTGTGGTGATGTCAAAATGAGGGGTGTTGTACAAAACAAAGACAATGACACATTTTCAAACGCCTCTGTCCCCACGTGTGTTCTGACTCTGCTCTGGCCCAACCCATTGGTTTCTGGGACCAATCAGACTGTCTGGAATGGATTTCCATTCTATAAATCGTCTGGGAGGTATTCAGATCCAGACTCATTGCGGAGAAAAAACTAACATCAGTGGGCGTGGCGTTTGGCCGGAGCAAAGAGTCTGTGTAGACAGGCAAGCCTTTTCCCTCTCTCTCTCTCTCTCTCTCTCTCTCTCTGTCTCTGTCTGTCTCTGTCTCTCTCTCTCTCTCTCTCTCTCTCTCTCTCTCTCTCTCTCTCTAGACAGGCAAGCCTTTTCCCTCTCTCTCTCTCTCTCTCTCTCTCTCTCTGTCTCTGTCTGTCTCTCTCTCTCTCTCTCTCTCTCTCTCTCTCTCTCTCTCTCTCTCTCTCTCTCTCTAGACAGGCAAGCCTTTTCCCTCTCTCTCTCTCTCTCTCTCTCTCTCTCTCTCTCTCTCTCTCTCTCTGTCTCTGTCTCTCTCTGTCTCTCTCTCTCTCTCTCTCTAGACAGGCAAGCCTTTCCCTCTCTCTCTCTCTCTCTCTCTAGACAGGCAAGCCTTTCCCTCTCTCTCTCTATCTCTCTCTCTCTCTCTCTCTAGACAGGCAAGCCTTTCCCTCTCTCTCTCTCTCTCTCTCTCTCTCTAGACAGGCAAGCCTTTCCCTCTCTCTCTCTCTCTCTCTCTAGACAGGCAAGCCTTTTCCCTCTCTCTCTTTACTTCATCCTCTCCATACTCTACTTTTTCTTCCCCCTCTCCTTTCTCTCTCTTCCTCTGCTCTGAACTGATATACACGGACTACCATGGCAAAGGGATCCTACTCATCTGTGCACAGGGCACTATCGCTTTCAAGGAGGGCATCTCGTCTTTAGCAATGAGAGTACAGAGAGGTTTGCAGGCAGGCAGGCCAGGGAGAGAGGCTGGAGAGGCCATACCTCGCACCTCCTGTTGTGAGTGGCCATAGTTTTTCATGTGTGGACAGCAGGGGTGGTAGGGGTCAGGGTTGGGAGGGAGGGGGGGTGAGCAGGTGGAGGGGAAACTGCGTTCCGATTGGCTGATGAGGCACACGTTGCCAGGGTGTGACAGGGTGTGATTGGCAGTCGCTGGCTGATGGCGCTGACAGATGGTTAAATGCTACGCTTGCTTTGGATAGAGGGACGAGGGAGGGAGAGGGAGAAGGAGAGTGAGGGAAAGAGAGGGAGAAAGAGGGATGAGGGAGAGAAGGAGAGAGAGGGACAGAGGGGGAGATGTGAATACGTCACCCTGTACTCCAAAAAAAGCTCCTGTGTTGCTGTCTGCAGAGAGGGAAGACTCCTGAGTGGCACGGAGCTGCACTTCATTCTTCAAATTGTCCAAAATGTCAGTGGAACATTGGATTTCACTGTTGTTTTGACTGTGGAATTTCATCAGAAAAAAAAGATGGCTTTTTAATCTGTCACAGGAACAGCTCAGCCAATGAAAATGGAGAATTGATTCTCCACAAGGGTACACTAGTAAAGCTATAAATATATTTTACAACAGAACAGGAAAATTGCTTGTCAGACAGCTGTTCTAGCAATTCTCCCTTTATGTTATAGCCAAAACAATTAACTGTCTGCCAAAGATTCTCCTGGTGTAGATCTGAAAGCATTGGAGAGGTATGAGCAAATACCTAAATCGGAACTGTCCTGTCAGAAGCCAAGTTGGATCTGCAATAATACTGCTTATACCTGTCCAATTCTTTCTGATCTACACAATGCTTTCTGATCTAGTGCTAAATCCAGGAGGAAGGGGTTAGGTTTTGTTTTTGGGCAGGGCTGTAGTGTCGTCGACTTGATGGTGGAGCGAAGAATTGACCTATTGACCTGGAAGTGATCCCTAAGGCCACCCACTATAAGTCTGTTAGTTAGTTTTAGACATTCTCTGTCTCTCCCATCTACAGTTCCTAGGGGGCTCCTGTGTCAGTCTGCAGAAGGTCCAACCACCTTAGACACACACATGCAGAGCTCAATGCTCACCTCACAATGCAAAGCGCAGAGGAGCATTCGATACAGTGGATAAGTACTGACGAACCGTTTGAAAAACATTAGCTGTATTATGAGCTAGCTTCGTGCTCAGAAACACCAGCTGAAGAAATAACGCTCTACTCAGAGACATTATCTAGCAACTGAAAAACATTAGCCGTAGGAATGTGTTGTATTCATGCATTACAGTTGTAAGTGTTGGTCCATTGAGAATCAATCAATTAGGTGTTTTTCTGTTTTGGTTGATATTTTGTCTGATTGAAATCAGACTATTTTTCTCTTAAATTGACGTTAAAGTGAGCTTGCTACTTACTACTGTATGGTTACAATGATTGATAGTTATAATGAAGGCAATGATGGGTATAGATTAAGGTAAATCCATTGTTTATAACCTTAACCTCCTGTTTAAAGAAATGTTTTACTTAATTATTGCAACAGGTGTCAGTGTATTTCCATAGTACTCTAGGGAACAATTCATCACTTCCACTGGTAGTCAGTGTCAAACACTCATTTAGGTTATTCCACTGTGTGTTTTAGCAGGAAGGCACACACACACACACACACACACACACACACACACACACACACACACACACACACACACACACACACACACACACACACACACACACACACACACACACACACACACACACACACACACACACACACACACACGTATGATCATTTTAGCAGGAATGCTCTTAGTGGTGAAACACAGTTATGGTCCAGCTGTCTTCGACCAGAAGATTCCATTTGACCTGTGTGTTTCTCTGTGACCCTGATATCCTATGTTACACCTTCCTAATAGCTGGTGGCTGAAATTAGAGCTATGGTGCGCGTGTGTGTGAGTGTGAGTGTGAGTGTGAGTGTGAGAGTGAGAGAGAGAGAGAGAGAGAGAGAGAGAGAGAGAGAGAGAGAGAGAGAGAGGATTTGTGTTTGCTACCATGTGACTCAACATGTATTTGACAGAGGACAGAGGGGATGTGATGCTTGTAGTGTGTGTTACCCTAAAGTAACTGTTTTTATATTACTTAATAAAACCCCACATTTAACCTGTAACATACCTTTCCACCTTTTAAAAACGTCAGGTGGAATGTGCCAATCGCTGCCATTATACTTAGACCACACACACACACACACACACACACACTACCACAGCTACCACCCATCAGCCTCATGGAGCTCCAGTCCTCAGGATCCTGCCCGTGTGTCTATGGCCAGGATTCCTCACCCGTTCCTGGGCAGCTATAAATCAGAGGCTCCCTCAGCTGTGCCATATACCATGTATTTGATCCCCTGGAGCTGCAAACTCAGGCTCAATCTAGCTGACCCAGACCCCCCGGACTCGTCCATACATACTTTGACCCCCCCCCCCACCCTAACAAACATGTAGACCACATGATGAGTAATCTAGCTGACCCATCCATCCATAACTCACCCTCCCTCACCTCAGTGATCATGACAACCACGTGATGAGTAAGCAGTCGAGGGTTATGTGATGGATCTGTTGAAACCGTTCATTAGGGTTGTGGAATGTGATTGACTGGTTGTTCCGTATTGGGAAAAGTCAAGGGGCACGGTTAGGGTTGATGGGCTTGACAACCTGATCTGTGTCTTCTTCGTGAGATTGGGGGTTTGGGTGGGTGCGTCACAGGAGGTTGTCAGCACCTTAATTGGGGAGGACAGGCTCGTGGTAATGGCTGGAGCGGAATAGGTGGATTGGTATGAAATACATGGTTTCCATTCGCTAATTTCCAGACATTATTATAAGCCGTCCTCCCCTCAGCAGCCTCCACTGGTGTGCGTTCGGGTGAGACAAAGACAGCGTAGCGGCGTACACCCGTGTCAGAGAGATGGTCATCATCCTAAATGCGTTATTCTTTATTATATGAATCATCAACAGGCAGGTGATTTTATTTACATGTTAGTCATTTAGCAGACATTCTTATCCAGAGCGACTTACAGTAGTGACTGGATACATTTTCATCTTGGTCCCCTGTGGGAATCAAACCCACAACCCTGACATTGCAAGCACCCTGCTCTACTAACTGAGCCACTAGGGACCATTTTATCCCGTACTCTTTGCTTTTTCTTGCATTCTAATGCTCCGTTCAGTTGACCTTTATTTAGGAACAGTGGGGTAACTGCAGACTACCTGCCATTTATGGCTGCAGTTTTTAATAATATAATAATAATATAATAACTATCCAAAGCAACTTAAAGTCATGCATGTATACATTACGTATGGGTGGCCCCACCCGGAAACAAACCCATTACCCCTGTGTTGCAACACAGAGACATGATAGACAGACACGACAGAGACATGATAGACCCTGTTCCTGGAGAGCTACCTTCCTGTAGGTTTTCGATCCAGCCCTAATATAGCACACCTGATTCTAATTATTAGCTGGTTGATAAACTGAATCAGGTTAGTTACAACTGGGGTTGTAGTGAAAACCTGCAGGAGGGTAACTTCCTGAGAAAAGGCTTGGAGACCCCAGGTTTATAGATTCATCAGAAAGAGAATGGTGCCCTCATATGGTTAAATCCTATCTCCACAGGGACTCCTGGAGCCACAGAGCAAAGCATTTAGTGCCATCTAGTGGGATTAAATTAGACCAGGTGATGGTATGGTGGGGTTGCTTTGATTAAGGGGCTTAATTGATAATCTGTCAATTTCATTTATTTTAAAGTTAACAGGTTTGTAGGTCATATGCATTAATTCTGCTTGTCACTTTTTTATGTTAATGATGATTATTGTGATATTAATGTTGTACTTTTTAGGCAAACGTTCGTCCTCTGCAGGCACATTTCTTGGTAACTCAATATAAAAGTTTTATATTGCGCAATCAAATGGATGCTCCCTGAATGATATTTACCGTCAGCGAAGTGAGGAGTTTACCTGTAGGTCACAGGCGTCACCTTGTAGTCTGCTGTCCTGAGAGAAACTCGGTGGAAAGAACCGTGTTGCACGGTGCACTGAATTTAGGGCCTAACATTTTGGCCCAGTCATGTCCTGTTCCGGACTTTTAAAATAAATTGGAGATAGGCTCACTAAAAGCAGTTTGTTCTCTCTCTCCCCCGGATGGGCCGCCCCGAGCTAAACTGCAACAGATGGAGGGGATGTAAATATGTTGCATTGGCACCTCACAGGGAATAGGATGCCTGGGAGTTGAGGTAAAATGCTTATCTCTATGAGAGCTGGAAACCAATGCGCAAAAGTGTCGAGATGTCACCTAATGAACTATCCGCATGTAAATAAAGTAGGCCTACAGTTGATTGATTCGAGGTTTGGCCCAATCATAATTTGTATTAATGCATAATAAGGATATATTAACAGGATATTAGACCTAGTCGTCCGAAGTGGGTAGTGTTTCAAATATCGATCGAATTTGATTTAGATCTTTATGTTGAGTTTTGAGAATTACAGTGTTGACAAACATGAGGTAGAATGATGCTGTCTGGTGACTAAAAAGGCAGAAAACAAATTGTACATTTTTTCTTCAAATAGATGAAAAAGTTGGAGAAAAGTTAATTGATTTAAATAGCCTATATTGTCCGCATTTGCTAACGTTGTTAAGTCTGTGTCGTAGGCTTCTTATTCATTATGTGTAGTCTTCTTCTTTGTTATAACAGCATAGGCTGTGCATTTTACACAACAGACTATATCAAACATTATCCAAACATGCTATGAAACTTTACAACTTCATTCAAGTTAATGTTGGCCTATTCATTTACTTTCATTAATTTTCTTGTGGACATTTATCTGATTCTGAATAGCCTAGGAAAATTGATTAAACAAAATATCTTCATGAAACACATTTGAAGATGCCATAGTATTCCTTCGATGTCAAATTCAAATACACAACCTATACGATGTTGTGAACATTATTTTTTGGGTGGAAAAATAGATAGATGAAGTAGGCCTCTGTAGTTGCTACAAAATCATTACTACATTGTCAGTAAACATACAGTTTTAACACCTAATAATTCATAAAGCCGGTCGAAATATTTTGTTAATGAAATGGGTTCTTTGTCAAAAATAATAATAACAACAATAGCTGGAAGAATAGAAAGAAACTATTTATTCAAGCAAATTATGAGCATACCTGCAGCTGTTTTTAATGTGTGTGCTAAGAAAACGTTGTGGGAAAGAAATCTCTCATTACGGTCATTGGCGTGTGTTGATATATCCATTTAGGATAGGCTTTGTGTTGTTAAACCTGTTGCTAAATGTTTCCTATTATAAATGTACCTTAGGGTAAAATATTAATATAATTCTCAATATAATTGTCAGTGTGCGAGTGCGTGTGTGTGTGTGTGCGCGCGCCTACCAAGGCGAATAGATGTGGATGAAATGTTATTTAAGCCGTGTTACGGGCAGTATGAGAAAGCCGAGTTGAACATATCACCTAATAATTATTTTGATATATGTTATAAAGGTAATGCACCTTTAAAAATACTATCTTTAACCGACCCGATATTCCAGCTTCTATCTAAAATATCTGTTGTGATTTAGACGTTTTTGTTTTATGTATTTAGATGTCTTATCATTCACATTATATTACCTTGCAACAGCCAAGTAATTTAAATATCATTTATTTTAAACCTATAAAATATACATATTTTCTAAATACTGTATTTTTTTGTCATATAGGAAAGGGTTGGGTGGTGGAGTTGGTGTACAGTTAGTCACAGTGCTAGTAGAGAGAGGGGCAGTAAGCAAGTCTCATGTCTCCTCAGCCACTAGACGTAGGTCATAACGTAACTACAGTAGCTGCTAGTGGGGTGTAACATAGAGAGGACTCCTGCAGTGCAACCGCTGCTCCAGGTTGGTGTGTCTTTTCTGTTCCTCCGGGGGTGTTTCTGAGACTGGAGATGGCTCTGTTGAGTAAGGAGTATAGGAGTATAGGAGTATAGGGTCAAGGCTGTGTTGTACAGATTGATAGCTCTCTGTAGGCTCGCTGTGTTGTACAGATTGATAGCTCTCTGTAGGCTCGCTGTGTTGTACAGATTGATAGCTCTCTGTAGGCTCGCTGTGTTGTACAGATTGATAGTTCTCTGTAGGCTCGTTGTGTTGTACAGATTGATAGCTCTCTGTAGGCTCGCTGTGTTGTACAGATTGATAGCTCTCTGTAGGCTCGCTGTGTTGTACAGATTGATATTTCTCTGTAGGCTCGTTGTGTTGTACAGATTGATAGCTCTCTGTAGGCTCGCTGTGTTGTACAGATTGATAGCTCTCTGTAGGCTCGCTGTGTTGTACAGATTGATAGCTCTCTGTAGGCTCGCTGTGTTGTACAGATTGATAGTTCTCTGTAGGCTTGTTGTGTTGTACATATTGATAGCTCTCTGTAGGCTCGCTGTGTTGTACAGATTGATAGCTCTCTGTAGGCTCGCTGTGTTGTACAGATTGACAGCTCTCTGTAGGCTCGCTGTGTTGTACAGATTGATAGCTCTCTGTGTTGTGCAGGGGTGTGTAGTGGTGGGTTGTAGCGCCCAGCCACCTATAGAGCCATTGGCGTCAGCTAATGAGGATCTTAAAACATCAAATCCAAAAATCAAATTGATATCTCTCTGTAGGCTTGCTGTGTTTGGGCAGTGGTTCTACATCTGCCTTGCTTGGTCTTTGGGGTTTTAGGCTGGGTTTCTGTATAAGCTTTTTGACACATCTGCTGTTGTAAAAAGGGCTTTATAAATACATTTGATTTGAATTGGTTGGGGAAAGCATGGGCCGTCTTGTTCCACACACTTTTCACTTTTGAACTGTGCTCCCTAAATTGCTTCACTCACTCGGCACCTTAGGGTCCAGTTAAGTCGTATATTTCCTCTCATAAAGCTAGCGGGACCTGGCCTATTTGGTGTGTAGAACTTTATGCTGAAGGGTTCTCTTTGATGTCTTCAGAAGTCTTCTAGGTTCTAAGTGTTGTGTGGAAGGAACAATGGATCTCTTGAATAGGACTGGTTGAGTAACCCTGCTTATGTCCAAACAATATGGACTTATATCTGAATATTGGACTTGGTTTACTATGTCTGATGACTTACTGGTAGACACTGGGAGTTTAGGGATTTGTTGGAAAGTGGGAGTGCTTTTGAGTTTGTTTCAGATAGATTTCGACTTTATTTTGCTAGTTTGACTTTGGTCCACAAATAATGTGTTCAAATCATTTAGTTCAGATTTATTTATCAAATGATGTCATTGGTGTCCTTTTTAATTATTCAATGAATCAACATGAAGCTTTATCCCTGGCATTTTTTATTGCACTAATAATATAAGATCATTATTTTATTTGTTTGGACATACGATTAATTCATATCATATCTCCTTCTCCCTAAGTCTGTTCAATTGACTATTTCAGTTCTTACATATGCATTCAAGTTCAAGTGCGTGTTAATATTTTCAGCAGGAACACTTGGCTTAAAGACAAAATCTTTCAGCGTGAGACTAAAATGTAGTGTCAATAATATATTGAGCTAATTAATATATACTGTTTCTATTCATTTAAAAGATGTATGTGCTATATCCATACTATGTTCCTAGAAAAGCAATCCCCAACATGCAGGCTACGTATAGTACGTCCGTGTAATGCGCCATACATGCGCACACTCCGTACATATAGCCATACACATATACTGTATTTACTAGCAATGTACCATATATGCACGTAGTGTAAGTTACAGAGTCCATTATGGAGACATGCTACACGGCGAAGCTACTCTGTCCTCATTTGTTAAAGGAGTCAACACTCATTGGGCTTTGAGACAGTCACATAACAGAAAAGGGTGGTAATGGTTAGTACAGTCATCTATCAGGCTGCAGAGGAGAGGGGGACTGTGTGTTTGAATGTTGGTGAGAAGTCTGATCATGACAAATTGGTTATACACACAGAGGAGAGGGAACCAGCTGCTCCAAATAGTGTCTTGTGTTGCATGAGAGGAAAGAGGGAACAAGGGAGAGAGAGAAGGAAAGTCGGGAGCCTAGATAGAGGGACTTACTTTTGCTGGATTGTGTTTGTTTTTATTCATTTAGAATGATTCATTAAGAATTTGTTTGAATTTGTGAGTAGCATTTTTGTGTACAGTATCTTTTACACAACAATATGCAATTTTGCTAGTAACACATTTGCTTGAAGCGTTGTTTGGACAAATAATTAGTGTTTCATAATAAATAAATACATTAAAATAATTAGTGCTTCATAATAAATAAATACATTAAAATAATTGTTGTTTCATAATACATAAAATGTTCCTTGTGTAAATGTAAGTTATTGAATGAAGTAGAACCCAACAGTATGTGTGGGAAACAATAATAATCAACCAATTTGAATGCCCTTGCTCCTAGCATGTTTTTGCCCAAAACATATAATATTATAATTATACTTATAACACACACTGTGTAGAAAACATTAAGAACACATTCCTAATATTGAGTTGCACCCCATTCATTTTGCGCTCAGACCAGCCTCAATTTGTCCAAGCATGGAGTCTACAAGGTGTCAAAAGCGTTCCACAGGGAACATGGAAAAAGCAGGTGTTCCTAATGTTTTGAAACACACAGTGTATACAGTAAGTATAAGTTAAATACATATAACTTAAGTATATGTTAACAAATGTGGACATATACTTAAATAAAATACATAATTAAAAAATATACTTTTATATAAACTTTATAAAATGTATAATATTTGTGTCCTCGCAGCAGCACAAATACAAATATGTCTATTTTTAATTTATTTAAATTACTGCACATTTTCTATGAATAAAATTGTAAACGGAAAAATAGCTAATAAATTATTATTAGCTTAATTGTTTTCTGTTAGTAAAAGTTAGACTGCAATATGGTCTCTCAGCATGTTGAGAGAAACAACCCAATTCAAATGAATAACAAAATAGTGACTATATTGTTGTTTTTGAACGCATACACTTTATGGCAATTTGACATCCTTAACACTATTAGTATGCTGTTTCTTTAAATGACTGCTTATATGAACTACATTTCCAACGTTTAACATATTATCACGTTACCATATACGTACAGATGTAGGATATTAATTTGATCACTCTTTTGTTGATGAGAATTTTCATGCACCTAGGGAAATGCAGATGAGCTTCATGAATTCACTGAAAACCTGCACTAACACATGGTTGGATACACTAACAGTATTGCAGTTTTGATGTAGCCTAATTTTGGCCAGCTAACCAACGATCTAGCAACATTATGGACTAAATGTGCAAATTATTTTGCTGCAGGATTATTTTGCTGTGACAATACTGGTTAAATTAAGATCCAACACCTGTATGCAGCATAACAATGCCAGGGAGCTCTCCGCCCTTCCCTGCTTATAAAAACTACTACTAATTAATGATGAAGCATGCGACCATACCCACAGCACAACACCGTCCCGTCCACATTGTTACACCATTAAAAACAGGAGCATGAAATAGTTTCACACGAGAACATGACAAATACCACAGTTAAAACTAGTCTGATTTGATTGAATGTATAGGATTGAATATTGCTAATATTGTTATGGTTGACTAATAATTTGTATTTGGGATGTACTTCTGTATTATATTTATTCACAATGTTGTCTCTGATATAGTGATTTATGAGATCTTAATTCTATAATAGCTCACCCCCTACATCGTTATTGTGTTTCTAAAAACCGAACACCTTCAACTATGCACTCAAGGTTGAGTTTGTTGAACCGTGGCGACATAAGCTAAGGCAGCAATGACGTCACCCTGTGTGTGCGAGAGTCTTTTTCTGGCGTATCTGAGACTGGGCCCAGCATTTATGACATGGTAAGAGATTCCCAGCAGACAGCAGACACACAATAGGACCTCAGACAAGCATTTGGGCCTAATAGTCCAGTCAGTTACAAGGTCATTAGCAAAACAACAGGGGACTCAGGGTTTTTTAAAAGCAACAGTTTATTCCTCTGTAATAAAAAAAACATGTTTAACTCAATTATAATGCAATTACATAGGTACTATTTAATACAACGTTGTTGCTTTAGTTAATACACAGGTATAAGAGCAACTTACCATATGTAGAGTCATCTTCAGCTGAGGATCGCTCCAGAGAAATTCAGTGTGACATTCATATTGTCATCAGTCAGTGTAATATACACTGTATCCATCTCTGATTGGTGTAAAGGCCCCCAATCCTTTAGAGCACATCTAATGATCTATTATCAGATCACGCTCCAATAACCCTAACACCTGGTTTGAATGTATTAACGATTGTATGACAGGCAGACACACACACACATTCTTCAGGGGGCATCTAATGATGGCTTATCATATCACGCTCCAATATCCCACCACCTGATTTGAATGAATAAATTACGGTCCGGGACGACTTGAAATCTGAGTCTTAAATGGCACCCTATTCCCTATGGGTAGGCCGTAATTGTAAATAAGAATTTGTTCTTAACTGACTTGCCTAGTTAAATAAAGGTTAAATAAAATAAACCTACTAGAAGAAGAAAGCTACTTTTAAGAGGGCCCATTGTAAAAAGTAGTAGTATATAGAAAATAAAGTGCAATTTGAGATGCATCCATGGATCTATACCTCTACTACTAAATCTGTTTCGTATTACAAGATCTGGACAGGTCTGAAGTGGCCTGGCCAGCAGCACTCAGCGTGCCAGACCTCGGTTAAATAGTGCTTTCTGTCTTTAAAATATTTTAGCCGTTTGATTGAGCTTGGCCCTGAATGCCAGGTGGGCAGGGTTGGAACTTTTGGGACTATTCCATTGGTCCCAAACTATTTGAAAGAACCAAATACTATTTGGACCCAGGTCTGCTCTACTCAGAGCCAGATGCCTCAGTAAGAGCCGAGGCCATATTTGTCTATTAAGGGCTGTGTGTCAGAACAGATGAGAGACTAGTATTTTTAGCAGCGAGTCATCGGCTGCGGCAGTGTTTATATGATCCATCAGCGTGCTTGTACTGATAAGAGTGTGTACAACATGCAGCACAGGGGGCTGACCGCCCTGTCAAGTGTCCAAGAGATCTAGTTCAACACTTACTTATGTAGCTTTTAAATAAAGTACATATTGGTATTAGTGCTCAAAGCATCTTGTGGAAAGACAACAATATCCTGCAAAGTATTTTAAGTTATTCAATCTTTTTTGCTTCATTGCTTCCTTTATAAACCTGTATTTATAAATCACCTCTCATATTGTCCTGTGCTCTAGCACAAGTCACCCTGCTTATCCACCTATACCGTGACAATCACAGTCTTTATCCGTTTAATGGCTGACATGACATAAACAGCTTCATCTGATCTGGGCAGCTAGGCCCATAGTCTGGTCTGTTCTGACTGAGACAGAGGGTATCATTGTGACATTACTGGCACTTCAATCTCAGCTAACAGAAGGACAACGAGGGGCAACCGGGGCAGTTGTTGTTTGTGTGGTTTAACAGCGTGCAGGCCGTAAAGCAGGACTTTTAAAGATGGCTACGTATACTACTACAGAGCTAGCGTGTGGTGGTGTTGCCAGGATGAAAAGGCAGACAGGCAATTAAAAGGGCAGCTGCTGTGGGGTCCTAAAGTCTTAGCCTCAGTACAAGCTAGTATGTCATTTAACACGAAGCTCTGGTGCCACGGTGCAAACAAAGTATGATGATGTTATACAGTAGCATGTACCATGTAAGACCAAAATCATAGTGATATGATATACACAGTAATACTGTATGAGGATGTCAATATGAGGTCATCTTGTGACCGTTAAGTCAAAGCGGTTAATTGTCCAAGTTTGAATTAAGTCACAGGGGGACATGTGTACTATCAGAAGTGTGTAAGACAGTATGCTAATATCAAGATGTCTCTAAAAAAATGTAAGTTGCAGGTGCACTATAACTGTGTATGATGTTAGACTATTTTGTGAAATAAAGAGTAGCCTAATACTATGGAATAAATATGATTTGAATAATCTATGGAAGAGTGATGGCATATGATCGTTCAAATGTGATCGGTTGTGAAAATGGTGAAATCTCAATTACAAAATCCACCCCGTGGTCTATAATATAACTGATGTCTAATTTAGCGACAGCACTGACGTGATGACTTTATGGTGTGGAAACGTACCTCTTCGTAAGACCATATGACAACTCTACAAGCCAGTAGCACCACAAACCAAGAGGTGCTAATCCTCAGAAAGATTCAGTTGCTTCTCCATGTTCCGAACAAAACCACAACGATCTAAATATCTACATTAATCTCTTCTCAATATTTCACAATTTGAACCCAGCAGACGCTAACCCTGTGAAGAAGCTGTGTTGTTACGTTTCACAAACAAAATGTCCCTTATGTGGCGCTATAGACCTTCATGTATGTGAGAAAACAACATGGCTGCTGTGTCCATCAATGTCTAAAACAACTTTCTCTTGGGACCTTGCCCACCCCTAATCCAATTGGTCTCTCGCCTTCTAGTTCTAGAGTGTTGGATCAGGGCTGATGGTTGGTCGGGTTGGGCTGTGTCAAGTCATGGGGTTCTATATATGATTTGATTGATAGTGCAAGATACTAAATTTAGCCAGCATGTGAGCACATTCATCAGAACACGAAAGGACAGGGCCCAGTCAAAAGCGTTTGCATCCGGGAAGGGTCTGGGGTTGTGTGGTGGGTATGTGGGTATGTGGATAAGTGTTCATGTCTACAGCTGGTTGCAAAACTTTGTTGTCTCGTTTAACCATGCTTGGTGCGAAACAAGCTGCTATTGCTACCGGTTCCTCTATAATGCAATGATCTATGACCCTGATACGAATTGTAGTTCTTCCACAGAAGCTAAATGTTAAGGCTACATAATATATTTATTTATTCGTTTTAAACAGTGGGACCCAAATCTCTGATTAAAAGCTGTGTTTTATAGCTACGGTTGTTTACATTTTCTCATCCATCTTTTCCCTGTTTGTTTATAGCACCAGCCTGTCCGACGGCAATGATAACAAGCCCCAGCCAGTGGGTGGTGGCCAGGGCCAGCTGAGTGGTGGGGGTGGGACCCACCAGAACCACCAGAACACACAGCTCCTCTTGACACCCGCCAGTATCCAGCTAGCCCAGCTACAGGCCCAGCTCACCTTCCACCGCCTTAAACTGGCCCAGAGTGCTGTGGGGGGCAACGCAAACTCTGCAAACGCAGCCAGCATCCTCAATCAGGTCTGTTACAGAATTTATTGGTTTGCCTGTATTTTTTGGGGTACTTTGGAATGCAAGCTTTTATTTTCTCAATTGTACTTTTCTTTCCTCAATCAGGTCTGTAACAGGGTTGGTTGGTTTTCTTATATTTACTTATCTGGGAATTTTATTCTGAAATGCAAACTCTTATTTTAACACACTTTTCAAGTGTTTCAAGTGTTCACACTTTTTGTCTGTTTTCGAGACTAATGTTTTTTAATCTATCTTCTCCCTCAATCAGGTCCTTGCCAATGTGGCCATGTCCCAGCCCCTCTTCAACCAGCTCCGCGCCTCGGCCATGGTCAGTAATCCCCAAGCAGTTGGTGGTGGTTTCCACTCCAGTGCCCTAGCCTTCCAACTGCCTCCACCACCGCCGCCACCGCCGCCACCGCCGCCACCCCCCAACTCTGCCCTGGGGACTTTGGTAGGGGCCAGATTCAACCAGAATCATGGTAATCTGAGGCTGAACCATTACGGAGGTGGGGGTGTTTCTGGGAACCAACAGCAGCAGCAACAGGCCAACCAGCATGGTGGATCAGACTACGGTAAGAAAGCTGGCTCAACATACCCTTCAGATATGGATAGGCGTCTCCAGTATGGCTTCACAGGGGGGACGTCGGTGGCGTTGAGTGAAGCCGGAGAGGGACAAGGACAGTACGTGCCAATCATGACTCAGGCAAAGAGTACAAACCAAGGCTTTCAGATTGACTTCTATGGTCAGAGTCAACAACAACAGGCTGGGTTCGGTGTTGGGAATCAAAACGATCAGAACAAGAACCCTTTTAATGAGCAGCAGTGGAAAAGCCCAGCTAACATGAGCCACGCGGGAAAAGGGTTGGACATGGTTTCCAATACTGCCACAGTATGGATGGGGACTGGGCAGCCAGTCCGTGCCAGAGAGGATCTGTACAATCCAGAGGAGCCAACCTCTGACCCCAAGTTAAATTCCGGCGGTGGGGGAGTTACTTCCTCGTTCGGAGCAGGCATGGGTGGCACCAAGGGGTTTGTGGGATACCACAAGCAGTCCCTGCAGGGGGAAGAGGAGACCCTGTCAACAGGTGGTTCCGTACAACTCCAACCTCACCAGCTGAATGACTTCCACACCGTGACGCCATCCCACCTGCCCCACCAGTGCACCATCTGTGAGAAGAAGGTCTATAACCTCAAGGTGGGTGGAGCTCACTGGACGGGGATTATATAATTTCCTGTGGACAGTATGTCACTTCCTGTGGAGAAATATGTAACTTCCTGTAAAGTCTAGACTAGAGAAATACTTAATTACATTGAACAAGCTTGGTGACACTCCTATTAGAATGTATTTCTCTTTGAAACTGAGATGCAGGCATAGACGATGTGGGATAACATATGGTTTTATTCTAGTGAACATATATCATCAATGCGTTTCAATTTTCATGTACTGTAGTGTGTTAACCAAAGAGATCCTATCAACTTACTAGAGGGGCTGTGACATAAACCCTCAAAGTTCCAGAATGGGGTGAAAATTGCAGCCATATTGGTCAGGGAGAAATCCAAACCAGTCTGATTGGAATGAATGGCAGCAGAGGCATAATCCTGATTTTAATTATGCAGGAAAATAAAAGTAAGGCGTGTGATATATCGGAAATTGTGTAATAGAATTATTGTCAACCTAAAATATTGTCATATAATTATATATACAGTTTATACAGGTTTTATACCAATTTTCTGTATAAATAGCCTCTAAAATGATCAGGAATCAAGGTAAGACACAGCCGCAGACTGTTGAGGTAACAATGTTTATTGTCGCAACAGTGGCAGACAAAGACAAGTCAAGGCAGGCAGGGGTCGAAGATCCAGGGTAAGGCCAAGGTACAGGATGGCAGGCGGACTCAGTATCAGGGACAGGCAGAGTTCAGTAATCCAGAGGTGGAGCAACAGTACAGGACGGCAGGCAGGCTCAGGGTTTGGGACAGTCAGAGAGGTCACGTGGGCGGGTACAGGGTCAGGACAAGCAGAGATCAAAAACCAGGAGGACGAGGAAAAAGAGGTTGGGAAACGATAGGAGCTTACAGGAAAACGCTGGTTAGCTTGAACGAACAAGACGAACTGGCAACAAACAGACAGAGAACACAGATATAAATACACAGGACATAATTGGGAAGAGGGGCGACATCTGGAGGTGGGTGGAGACAAGCACGAGGACAGGTGAAACAGATCAGGGCGTGACAGTACCACCCCACTTCTAGGGGCGTTCCACCTGGGCGTATACCTGGTTGACCGGGGTGCCGGCGGTGAAAGTTGGTGATGAGGGCCGGGTCCAAGATGTCTTTAGCGGGAACCCAGCACCTCTCCTCCGAGCCATAACCCTCCCAGTCAACCAGGTACTGGAAACCCCTGCCCCAGGGTCAAACCCTCAGGAGGCCTCTCACCATGTACGCTGGCTGGCCATCGATGACACAGGGGAGGGATGGGCCTAGAAACAGAAGACAAGGGGCAGTCAGACATGGTTTTGACTCTAGACACTGAAAATGTAGAAAAAATACGGAGGGTACAGGGCACCAGAGGACAAACAGCAGAGGGGCTAGTGATCTTGGAGCGGGGGAGACAGGTCTCGGCTTCCGGGGGTGTAGCCGCTGCCCTAAAGCGACGTGCCAGTGCCTCAGACTTGACTTCCTTGGATACCGGTCGATGCTGCAGAAGCGCAGTGGCCCGGGCCTTACTGAACCCCTTCCGGAGGTCCTGGTACTCTGTGGAGCTTGCGGAGAAGTCCGGGGATATTTCCAAGCCCCCAGGAAGATGCAGGCAGAGCTGACTTCAGACAACGAGTGTGGCAGGACAGGCTCCAGCCCACAATGGCACCAGTAGCCTGGTCAATGGAGGGATTGTGTCGCTGGAGCCAATAGAATCCCAATACCACGGGAACTGCAGAGACTCAACCAGCAGGAATTGGATAGCCTCGCTGTGGTTCCCGACACTCGTAGGCTGACGGGGTGGTCTGGTGGGTGACCCAACCTATAGAGCGCCCGTTCAGCACTCTAACACCCATGGGAATGGAGAGGGGTTGAGTGAGGATGCCCAGCTCGGACGCCAGGGTATTGTCCATGAGACTCAAATCGGCCCCCGAGTCGATGAGCACCTGGAGAGACATGGACTGATCGCCCCACAGCAGGGTGGCATAGAGAGGGAGGCGAGTAACGGGAGAAGAACAATTATCTCTCAGACCCACCAGAGTACTCACTCCAACGAATGACTTAGCTCTCTTGAGGGGACAAGTAGACACAAAATTACTAGCAGCACCGCAATACAGACAACTCTGGGTCGCAAGTCTGCATACGCGGTCGGCTGGAGGCAGCCTAGTCCTGTCGAGCTGCGTCGGCTTGGGAAGAGGTGAATCGGCAGTCTCCGGGGGCTGTTGGAGAGACTCGGGTAAGCACGGATCCTTTCGGGGACTTCCAGAGTTTATCAGCTGCAAGGTGGGATCCCTGAGTGAGCGATTGGGACTGCAATCGAAACTCTTCTGCCTCGAGATCCGTTGGTAGTTCTCCGGCTGCCAGCTCATCCTTTATTTCCTCCAACAATACATGCAGGAATGTGTCGAACAGCGCTTCCAGGTTCCAGGTACCCTCGGCTGCTCGCATGCGGAACTCCACCGCATAGTCTGCCACACTGAGGGCGTCCTGCCGAAGCTGGAGTAACTTCTGGGCAGCCTTTCTCCCGGACATCGGAGCAACGAACACCTTTTTCACCTCCACCACAAATACCTCCAGACTGAGGCAGATGGCAGATTATTGCTCCCACACCGCTGTGGCCCAGACGAGTGCCCTCCCGAACATCAGCGTAATTATATACGCTCTTCGAGGGGAACGAAGAAGGCTGCAGCTCGAAAACGAGGGAGCACTGGGAGAGAAAGGCCCGGCAGGTTCCGGAATCTCCATCATAGCGCTCTGGTGGAGGTAAGCGGGGTTCCCGGAAAACCGGGGTGACGGTGCTGCTACCAGCCGGGTTACAGAGGGTCTGGGAGGTTACCATCATGATTGGCTGCCTAGTAGGCAACCCACGGACTTGCTCCCGCAAAATATCCAATGGTTGGTCGTGACATTCGGCTGTAACCTGGAACCCTTCCACCATACCGCAAAGCAACTCCTCGTGCCCACCAATGGCGGCTCCTTGGGAGGAGATGGCATGGCGGAACTGGTCCAGGTCTGCTGGGTCAGTCATGGCCAGTTCGTACTATCACGGATCAAGGTAAGACCCAGGCGCAAACTGTCGAGATAACAATGTTTATTGCCGCAACAGTGGCAGGCAAAGACAGGTCAAGGCAGGCAGGGGTAAACAGGGTAAGGCCAAGGTACAGGATGGCAGGCGGACTCAGGGTCAGGGACAGGCAGAGAGGTCAGGCAGGCGGGTACAGGGTCAGGACGAGCGGAGATCAAAAACCAGGAGGACAAGGAAAGAGAGGCTGGGAAACGATAGGAGCTGACAGGAAAACGCTGGTTAGCTTGAACGAACAAGACGAACTGGCAACAAACAGACAGAGAACAAAGATATAAATACACAGGACATAATTGGGAAGTGGGGCGACACCTGGAGGGGGTGGAGACAGGCACGAGGACAGGTGAAACAGATCAGGGCGTGACAAAAATATATGTAAACAGACCATTAATGTCTCTATTTTAGTTTTCTTTGAATGATGTGAGTGCTATTATATGATATAATCAGTACTTGTTGCATTTACAACTTGTCTAAGTCCTATCATCAACTGATTTCAGCCAGTGTATGGCTGTGGGTTGACTGCATTGCTTGAATGGAATGTTGGCATATTGGCAGTTCATTTGAATAATTATTGGAATCATTCCTCTAAAACTGTCTGGCTAGCTAGCTGACAAACACAGTGCAGATAAATTCTTCAAATTCATTATTTTACACAATATCTTTTCACAACACTGGCAAACCATGGTTTGCTTCCTGACCAAAATGGCTGACCTTTATCCCATCATAAGAAGGTTCATGTAGATTCTAGTACACTAATTCCTAATTCTAGGGTGTAAATATTGAACTCAATCCCTTTAGCATCTTGCTCTTTCTAATGTTAAGCTTCATAATAGATCCTTTGCTCAACAACTACTAGTTCATTAGTGTGTGTGAACTGAACTGTACATGGCCTGTTCCTTGAATGGGGGTGTGAGGAACAGTTTAGTTTTACTGTGGTGTGCAGGTTGTAACATCATTACCCAACAGAGCCAACTACAGTTAGCCTGGTCCCAGATCTGTTTGTGTGGTCTAGCCAACTCCTTTGGGACTCATATATCCCATTCGCATGACAAGTTGGCTATACAGCACAAACAGATCTGAGACCAGGCTAACTGTAGCTGCTCCAGAAGCAGTTGCTCTCGGCTCCAAGTCGTTGCCCCTTTAATTATAGTCCAGCTACCCATGATCAGGGCCAGACACAGAGGGGGGAATGTCGCTGTGCTCAAAGGGGGTGCACTGAGGTAGGGGATAGCGTTCAGCGAGTCAGGGTCTATCTATCTGACTGGGTTTGGTTGGATGTGTGTTTTCAGGACTGGGACCAGCACGTGAAAGGTAAACTACACCTGCAGAACCGCTTGCTGTACTCTGAAGGGTGAGTTATAGGGAGGTCAAATAGATTAGACAGCACGTTGATATGCTTCTGTGTGATCTAGAAACGGCTTTCTGCTTCCTGTCTAGGAATAGGGAGTGACTGACAACAAATGACTAATGTGTGACGTGCTCCACTCCTACCGTGGGTTGTGAAGTACAGTATTGAGGGTGCCTTTCAGATAGATACAGTATAGGCTAAAACTATTTCTTAAATGTGTTCTGTTTTGATCTTGACATTTTGTGTAATGTGTGCTCAACTGTGGGTTTGAGAAGTATTTTCAGTCAGATATAAGGAAAAAACTATTTACAATAGGGTACCATTCATATAGAGTTTAAAGGGTTTCTAACTACATGAATGGTTATTTAATCATTTGTAAATGCATTATAAATCATGAATAACATCATTAGAAACGCTTTAGAAGGTGTACCTTATTGCAAAGTATTATCAAAAACGTTTCCTAAATGCAGTACATTTTGTGTTGCGTAGCAGTTGAGCTGCATGTGCTTCACTGAAAGTTTGTTCTTAGGGTACTTTTCAGTCAGATATAGGCTACAAAATTGTAATAACTTTAATGATTAAGCCATTATACCTGTATATACATGCTTTATAAGTTACTTAATGTATTAGTTTGTGTCCTTATTTTGTACGTTTAATCGTCATACTCTTGTGACCATTAAGTCATGTCTTCACCTTATTCTGATCTCCTCCGTTATTCCCAAAGTAAATATTCCCGGACAGCCGAGGCATTAGATTTTTACACTTGTGTTCCATATACAGCCTTAATGGCTTTTGAATATGAGACTTGAGGTCCCCAGTCACAAGATATGGCAACAGCCAGGCATGGACAGTCGAGGGGAGGGTAGTCAGTCTGTCAGACATCTAAAACTAGTCTCTGGTAGCGTCCCTGCAGCAGGGGCATAATGCCCTAAACATTGGTGTAATTAATACCCATTAAATCATTGGGATATACTGTATATAGAGTGTGCAACATTCTTTATTTCATTTTCTTTCATTCGTTTACTTTTCTGTTAGTCAGCCAGATAGACTAGCCAGGGAGGACAGAGCACTGCAGGTAGTCAGATCACTCAATCAGTTAGTCAGGAAACTAAAACAAGCCTCTCGTGGCGTCCGCTTCTGTCTGCAGTGCTACAATCACAGCTGGAGCCGTCTACTACGGTCCCGCCGGGTCGTCTGAAGGATGCCTAAACAACGTCGGAGTGAATAACTCCATAGCTTACTCTTCCACCGCCAATCAAGGTAGGTTGGAGTGTGTGTCTGTGTCTCAAAGACTTTGGGTTGGAGGTTGAAGGTCAATGTTGTGGTGTTTTTAAGAGGGGAAATATGTGATATGTGGTAGATATGCGGTAGATGGGGGTGGAACTGCTGCTATTTTTAGACTGCAGGGTGCATGGCATGGGTCTCATTTTGGATTTTTCGATCTAGGGAGTAGGGAGCAGATCGGGCTAACTTGATCGTGCATGTGTTGATATCATCTCAATATGGTACTTATAAAACACGAATAAAACTTGTAAAATCGATGTAAATTACTATTACTAATTGTGCAACTTGTATTTTTACACTATTTGTCTGGGGTTTATAGTTTTTTTTCAGTAAAGATTACAGTATTTTGAGAGTACAACTTATTTTTGGGCTCCCGAGTGTTGCAGCGGTCTAAGGCACTGCATCGCAGTGCAAGAGGCGTCCCTACAGTCCCTGGTTCGATTCCAGGCTGTATCACATCCGTCCGTGATTGGGAGTCCCATAGGACGGCGCACAATTGGCCCAGCGTCGTCCGGGGTAGGCCGTCATTGTAAATTTGTTCTTAACTGGCTTGCCTAGTTAAATAAAGATTAAATAAAATAATAATAATAATAAAATAATAGAAATGTGGTATTTTCTTATCGGAGCCAATATAATTTTTTTTTAAGGTGAGCTTGTGAAGTAGACTGGTCCTTTAATTTTTCAAGAACAGCCATGATACAAACATAACAAGCAAAACTAGGATAGCATGACAACATTTTAACATAGGTCATTGTGATTTTCTGGTTTCTTCACAGTCAAGAATTAACACAACATAAACTTCCCTCGATCCCATGTGTTTCATGGTCCTGTCGTTCCTGTTTCCTCCACATTTATCCAGATGTATCATCCGGAGCTAACCTACCAGCTGGAGTAATGAGAACCTATCCCATGTCAGGGGCTGGATTTACCCAACTCCCACCTGGGTCAAAGGTCAGACAAATGTTTTGGCTTTCGCTTATCAAGATTAGGGGATATGTGCTCCTGCTGTGTGTGGATGTAAATTCGTGAAGGATAAATACGACAGATTGTACAGTTTGGGTTACTTAAACCTGTAAAAGGTCAGATAAACGTTTGACTTTCTCTTATCCAGATCCGTTAGAATGCTGCTGTGAAACAGAAACTGTAAATGCCCTACTGAATGAGATATAAGGACTGTAGTTTGGGGTAACGCTTTACAATAACTCTCATTAATAAGCATGATTAAACCATTTAAAAGGTCAATGTTTTGGATTTTGTAAATCAAGATTAGTGAATACATGCTTTTGTGAAATACATATAGTACATTTGGGCTGAATGACAGATTGATTTTATGGTAACACTTTATAATAACTTTATAATATAAAATATGACTTTAATTTAACTAGTCAACATGCATCAACTATTTATACGTAGTAAATACACTATCAATAAATTAGTAGTAATAGTGCATTTATAAACATGTATAAGCATTGCAAATTCTAAGCATTATATGCATTACAATCATGTATAAAACACTAAAAAGCATTTAGTATGGCTTATTAACTAAAGTTACGGAGTGGCTGCAGATCCATGTTTTCTGGCTAAAGGTCTGAAGCTTCTTCGCATGTGCGGGATTCTCTACTTTGCGCACAGCAGAGACGGAAGAGGAAGAGAGACATCCCACTCCCTCGTTTCTTCTGTTTCAATGGAAGTCAATGAACTAAGTAGACCAGACCCATGCTATCACAGCTTAAGTAGACAGGAACCGACAATTCCTTTTCAATGGTAAATGGCCTGAGTGAAGTATTTTAATTTAACCACCATCTTTGGCGCACAGTCTCTGCTCTTAAAGTTATTAATATAATTGAATTGAATGTGTCTATTCCGGCTTGCCTCTGTGCCTAGAGAGAGCATGGCAGAGGAAGGGCTCAACACGGGGGCCCAACATGGGGGCACATAGTAGGCTATGTATTTGTGCCGAGGTGTATTTTTCATGTTGTATGGCAGTTTCTCCAGTCAGTTCTACTTATTTGATGTATTTTTAAATACAGTATATTTTTTTATTTCAAGAACTAAAGAGCCATTTTGACTGAGATGTGCACTCTTGTTTTAGTTTGACCACTGGCTTCCCTCCACATCTCTCTGGTTTTGAGCGTACGCACTTCAACTGTGTTTCAGCTATTAGGATTTCTAAGCTGTGGTGGCGGATGGTGTTGTGTGTTGTGTCAGTGGATAATAACGGACCAGCGAAAGGCCTTGTTGACAGCTGTGGATCCAGAGAGAAGCTTTTGTCTTTGCTAGACAACTTAACTCCATTTAAACTGATATCTCCGGCAAACTACGTAATTAAATGCCTGGCTTGAAAACGCATGTGTGAAATGAACAGATTTAAGCTCTCTCTTTAGTGATAAAATGGGTCTAATGTACTTTATCACAACCATATGCGAGGACTCTACAGTGCAAAGCGGCAAAAGAAGACATTGGCTGTGGCGAGATAGATTTTCATCATCACGGTTAGTTTTTGTTGCTTTTTATACTATTTGTTGATGTTGTGTGTTGATTTGATTTCTAACTGATATATCCGACTACAAACTATGTAATTAAATGCCTGGCGTGTAAACACAGATTTCAGCTTTCTCTTTAGTGATGAAAGGGGTCTAACTGATTAAATCGCAACCGTATGCGAAGATGTAGTTACACAGCTACAAAACCCCCGTAGGCTTTGGCCAGATAATAACGGTTTATACATGTAACTGTTGAAGTTTTGGTATTCATTTACTTGGAGTATGAATAGATCTCTTTACGTGTGTAATTTCATTTTCTGTCAAGGGGTGAGTGCAGCTGGTGCATGGAAGTCAGGCGCAGGAGAGCAGAGATGACTGGACTAAGCACTTTACTTAGGCAACCATTTGCACAGAGCGCAACCGCGTCACAAAACAAAACCCGGTGCAAACCAGCCGGAAGCGTGCCAACCTTGACAATAAACAATACCACACACAGACATGGGGGAGGAACAGAGGGTTAAATACACAACAAGTAATGAGGGAAATGTAAACAAGGTGTGTGGGAAAACAAGACAAAACAAATGGAAAATGAAAGGTGACGTCGACCGCCGAACAAGGAGAGGAACCGACTTCAGTGGAAGTCGTGACATTTTCAGTATAGCTTTTTTTAAATGATAGATTGATCCTTTTTCACCAATGATCCATTCTATTTTATTCTGTTATATTATATTATTTGTGCCATGTGGTATATGTAAGAAACAGTTGTTACACCCCGTTACACCATATGACAGGTCAGCTTGGCTTGGAGGTGCCACGTGGCCAAGACACCCTCACACACCATCAGGAGAGGTGGTGAGGAGAGGGGTGACGTGTGTGTCTGCATCCGTATGTGTGTGTGTCTGGCAGCATACTTTTTGATGTGAGGTCTTACTTGGATTTACTTGAGGTGTAGAGTATCGCCATGACGGCTTGTCGGGCTATTTCAGCGTGGCATTTATAGGTGGCCATTTTATCTGTGGAATTAATTGAGGAAACTTATTTAGCTATTTCTTGTCCGAGGTGAAGTATTTTTAAGTTGTTGAATTGAGGATTTGACTGAGTGATAGCCATCTATAGAGAGAAAATATGGAGCTCAAGTCCCATCATGTTTTTTATGTTGCGTGTCTGCTTTATCCCTATTTTGACTTGGAATAGGCCTCCGTCCCTTTCCACTATGAACATGTTCACATTTCTTCCTTGGAACAACACACTGATGCCTATTGCATTGCACCAACAAACATATGTCTTAATTGTCAACTGTCGTTAGGCAACACCTTTTATCATTGTCAACTGTTGTTAGGCAACACCTTTTATCATTGTCAACTGTTGTTAGGCAACACCTTTTATCATTGTCAACTGTTGTTAGGCAACACCTTTTATCATTGTCAACTGTTGTTAGGCAACACCTTTTAACATTGTCAACTGTTGTTAGACAACACCTTTTAACATTGTCAACTGTTGTTAGGCAATACCTTTTAACATTGTCAACTGTTGTTAGGCAATACCTTTTAACATTGTCAACTGTTGTTAGGCAATACCTTTTAACATTGTCAACTGTTGTTAGGCAACACCTTTTATCATTGTCAGCTGTTGTTAGGCAACACCTTTAGTTGGAGATTTAAAAGCATTTGATGTGAATTGTGGAACTCCTACCAAAAACTAGCCTGGTTCCCGACCTGTCTGTTCGGTCTTACCAAGTTGGCAAGCACAAACAGATGTGGGACCAGGCTAGAAAGGCTTCCACAGAAACCTATGTCTCTGTTTGACACCCTTTTATTTACGAGGCCTTTTATCATGTCAGTGGTGTGCTAATGTTAGCCCTGTAAACACTACACCTGTCCCTACCAACAACCCAACAGATGGAGGTGGTGTTGTTCCCAGCAAAATACAAGCCTTGCAGGGTAGCCTATAGAAAAATGACTTTGGTGGTCTGTTAAAAAATATTTAATAGTCAACAGACACTCTATCAGCTAAACTGTCAACTAGTCTATGGTATGGTTTGACACTTTTGTGATGTTGTTGTAGCACACTTGAATATCAAGTTCCAAATTATTATAACATAATGATTTGCATTCATAGCCTAGGTCTTTGCAATTTATTTTTCTCAAACTCAAAGTACCTGATACAAGCACTGCTGATATCTTCATTTATCTTTAGTAGTAGTATTGATATGCAGAGTCCAATTAAATATAGGGCTTAACTACAATGCATTATACATGAAAACTATATGCAAAAGTGTCTTTCATTTAACGGGCAAAAGAAATAACTGAAACAGAATCGAGACCTCAAGCACACACACAGATCCACAGGAGGGCTTGGCGGTGCAGAGAGGTTGAGTTTTAAACCAAGGGGACTCCACGGCGATCCAAGGCGTGGCCGGGCCCTCTGTTTTAGGAACCCCCGGGAGAAACTGAACGTTGTGGTCAGCACCCTGGTCGTACAACGACAAGGATCTAACATTCATCCAACGTTGGATAAACTAACAGGAATGTCTCTCGAGGGGAACAGCACGCTGCTAGTCATAACGTTTGGTTGAGAGTGTAAAGTATACACTTTACACTTTACACTCACTTTACACTTTAACCACTATACACTTTAAACTCACTATACACAGTTCAAAATTAAACGTTGAGAATGTAAAATGTATAGTTCAAAATTAAACGTTGAGAATGTAAAGAGTATAGTTCAAAATTAAAGGTTTGTTTGAGAGTGTAAAGTGTAGAGTTAAAAATTAAAGGTTTGGTTGAGAGTGTAAAGTGTAGAGTTCAAAATTAAAGGTTTGGTTGAGAGTGTAAAGTGTAGAGTTCAAAATTAAAGGTTTGGTTGAGAGTGTAAAGTGGTCCATTAAATCGCAGTCAGGGTCTGGTAGGCATCATTTAAAAGCTTGGTCTATTGCAAACATGACTAACCAAGTTATAAAATAGGATCTTACAGTGTAAGGCTTTCACAAGGCAATTCAGAGAAGCAGATGGTACATTTGGTGCGCATGGAATAGAGTCATCCCAGCATTCAGATGTGTGGTCCTCACATTGTCTTCACAATACAACAAACATAGACTCATTCTGTTCAGGACAACCCAGGGTATAACACCATGTCATCTTGTAACTGGACATCAAACATGATATGGACATGTGAAGTGCACATCTGGACTGACAGGTGTTTGGCTTGTATGACATCGAAGCTGTATTTATAATAATCCTCATCATCTCATCTTTCAAAATACATAGAGTCCTTGTATCTGACAGAATTGACCTCACTCAGATAACCAAACACATGATAAAAGTTGCCCAAATTAGCGTGAGGGAGGGGGGAGGCAACTTCTTGTCGCTCGCGGTGCTCATGTTCAGAATGGTTGTCAGTCAAAACCCATTCATAGCTGTGAAGCGCAAAGCCTGAGCTCTGACGTCATGTATAGCATGTTACTGTACAGCCACTGCTCTCCAATTTAAGAGCCTATTAGTGTCCAAATCTGCCACTTTTAACCCGTATATGGGTATGGGTGTAAAGGGCTGTGGGTTTTGTTTGTTGTCTATGGGGCGGAACTACTGCTGAGACTGCTGAGAGTGAAAGTGGGAATTTGCAAGCATGTTTGATTGACTCTTGGTAGCAGTATCAAAACATTCACTGGTGCACGAAAACATCTCTCTCTCTCTCGATCTCTCTTTTTTTTCATCTGTCTTTCTTGTAATTGATTGCAAAGTCAATATCAATTGAACACTGACATCAAAGACCATCACAATGTCATATCATTCCAGTCACACTTTTCAAATGTGGTTTACTAGCCGCAATGACATTTGCCAGGCCGTTCCGGTAACTTAGCCTCATGTATTTCAATTGTAACTTCACTTCATTTCCTGATGAATAGGTCACCAGACCACAGTTCCTGATGAATAGGTCACCAGACCACAGTTCCTGATGAATAGGTCACCAGACCACAGTTCCTGATGAATAGGTCACCAGACCACAGTTCCTGATGAATAGGTCACCAGACCACAGTTCCTGATGAATAGGTCACCAGACCACAGTTCCTGATGAATAGGTCACCAGACCACAGTTCCTGATGAATAGGTCACCAGACCACAGTTCCTGATGAATAGGTCACCAGACCACAGTTCCTGATGAATAGGTCACCAGACCACAGTTCCTGATGAATAGGTCACCAGACCACAGTTCCTGATGAATAGGTCACCAGACCACAGTTCCTGATGAATAGGTCACCAGACCACAGTTCCTGATGAATAGGTCACCAGACCACAGTTCCTGATGAATAGGTCACCAGACCACAGTTCCTGATGAATAGGTCACCAGACCACAGTTCCTGATGAATAGGTCACCAGACCACAGTTCCTGATGAATAGGTCACCAGACCACAGTTCCTGATGAATAGGTCACCAGACCACAGTTCCTGATGAATAGGTCACCAGACCACAGTTCCTGATGAATAGGTCACCAGACCACAGTTCCTGATGAATAGGTCACCAGACCACAGTTCCTGAGACCACAGTTCCTGATGAATAGGTCACCAGACCACAGTTCCTGATGAATAGGTCACCAGACCACAGTTCCTGATGAATAGGTCACCAGACCACAGTTCCTGATGAATAGGTCACCAGACCACAGTTCCTGATGAATAGGTCACCAGACCACAGTTCCTGATGAATAGGTCACCAGACCACAGTTCCTGATGAATAGGTCACCAGACCACAGTTCCTGATGAATAGGTCACCAGACCACAGTTCCTGATGAATAGGTCACCAGACCACAGTTCCTGATGAATAGGTCACCAGACCACAGTTCCTGATGAATAGGTCACCAGACCACAGTTCCTGATGAATAGGTCACCAGACCACAGTTCCTGATGAATAGGTCACCAGACCACAGTTCCTGATGAATAGGTCACCAGACCACAGTTCCTGATGAATAGGTCACCAGACCACAGTTCCTGATGAATAGGTCACCAGACCACAGTTCCTGATGAATAGGTCACCAGACCACAGTTCCTGATGAATAGGTCACCAGACCACAGTTCCTGATGAATAGGTCACCAGACCACAGTTCCTGATGAATAGGTCACCAGACCACAGTTCCTGATGAATAGGTCACCAGACCACAGTTCCTGATGAATAGGTCACCAGACCACAGTTCCTGATGAATAGGTCACCAGACCACAGTTCCTGATGAATAGGTCACCAGACCACAGTTCCTGATGAATAGGTCACCAGACCACAGTTCCTGATGAATAGGTCACCAGACCACAGTTCCTGATGAATAGGTCACCAGACCACAGTTCAAATACTATTCAAATACTAACAGTTTGCTCTAGTCTGCCTTGAGTGCCAGATGGGCGGGGATTGCACTTTTACAACTATTCTATTGGTTCCATCGCGCTCGGTGAAGCTCAAGTAAGCCCAGATAAAGTATTAGAAACAGTATTTGAACCCAGATCTGAAGGTCAGATAGTGTGTGATTTGTAATACAATCTCCCAACAGAAATGCAGCTCTCTGTACCCCAGTAAACCCAATCACGTTTACGAGATGTATAAATCATCTGCCGTTGTCAGCCTCCACACACGAATCAACAGCAACACTCCAGTCCATCCACAGCTGTTGTTGATCAGCTAAATGAGTCATATACACACTAACAATGTCCCATGTCAACGTAAGGACCAGTGGTTCCTTTTGGTCTGCAATACACTACAATACATAGATTTATAGTAAAGAAATTGTCTTTAACCACTGATACAATGTCAGGCTTTTTTTTTGTTACACCATTCTAAATAGTTCAAATTGAAGCGAGGGGTAATGTTATTGCTACTGTAGGTAGCCTAGTGGTTAGAGTAGGTAGCCTAGTGGTTAGAGCGCTGGGCCAGTAACCCGAAAGGTTGCTAGATCGAATCCCCGAGCTGACAAGGTAAAAAATCTGTCTTTCTGCCCCTGAACAAGGCAGTTAACCCACTGTTCCTAGGCCATCATTGAAAATAAGAATTTGTTCTTAACTGACTTGCCTAGTTAAATAAAGGTTAAGAAGCGTTGACATCTTTCCACAGCCCAAGAACATTTACACTGTATGACCCTCAAGTCAGGGGTAAGGCTCAGGCTGTATAAAAGTATGAAGAGGTCTAGCCCTTAACCAGTGATACAAGGTCAGACATTCATCCTCCTAATGGTTTATGACTAGGGTAATCTGATCCAAGATCTGTGATTTAGAAGCGTCAACATCTTCCCCAAGCCCAGAAACAGACACTGTTTGACCCTCAATTTATGGATCCTAAGGATGTAAAAGCATGAACAAGTGTCCAGATCGCTGGACCACATATTTACAAGGCAAACACTCTGACTGATACAACCCCGACGACCGGCCGGGCCGGTGGCAAGACTCTTCTTCCCTCTTTCACCTCAAGGACATTAACAGCCTGTTGCTGTCTATTTTTGTAGCTGTTTACTGACTGGGCTGCTGTGACCTTTCGTGTGTGTGTGTGTGTGTGTGTGTGTGTGTGTGTGTGTGTGTGTGTGTGTGTGTGTGTGTGTGTGTGTGTGTGTGTGTGTGTGTGTGTGTGCGCGCGCTAGCTAGATAGCCAGCTTAGTTTAGTGGTAGTTGGCACAGAGCCGCTAATAGAATTATCACTCTCGCATCTGAAACCGTTAAAATCAGGTGGCAGGCCAGGGGCAGTTAAACGACAGTTATTTAACCCTGTAGGCAATCAGGGCTTTGGATAGATTAACATTGGGGATAGCGGATTAGTCTAGGGTATAGCAGCACAGTAGCAATGTTCTTCACATAAACTACCTACTAATCTTGGGGTGTAACATTTTGCTTCTAATCTTAGGTTTTATGGGATGAGCAGCACAGTAGCAATGTTCTTTTCACAAACTGAATACTAATCTTTGGTTGTAACATCTTGGTTCTAATCTTGGGGTGTAACATCTTGGTTCTAATCTTGGGGTGTAACATCTTGGTTCTAATCTTGGTGTGTAACATCTTGGTTCTAATGTTGGGGTGTACCATCTTGGTTGTAATTTTGTGGTGTAACATCTTGGTTCTAATCTTGGTGTGTAACATCTTGGTTCTAATGTTGGGGTGTACCATCTTGGTTGTAATTTTGTGGTGTAACATCTTGGTTCTAATCTTGGGGTCTAACATCTTGGTTCTAATCTTGGGGTGCACCTTTTGGTTCTAATCTTGGGGTGTAACATATTGGTTCTAATCTTGGGGTGTACCATCTTGGTTCTAATCTTGTGGTGTTACATTTTGGTTCTAATCTTGGGGTGTAACATCTTGGTTCTAATATTGGGTTGAGGGGAGGATTATAGGGTAGCAGCATAGTAGCAATGTTCTTTTGGCACAACTTTCCCAACTCATCACATCTACTAGTATAGTCTAGTTTTCTGTCTACTATTCAAATGTAGCAGTGTTCCTTATTTGGAAATAGGTAGCTATACAGATACGCTGGTAAGAGTTCCCCCATTTTAGCCTGTGACCTGGGGTGTATAGGGACCATCAAGCACAATGCACATTATATTTTCTTAACAAGACAATTAAGTTAGTTTACAGAAGATCGATGTGCATTACTCAAACTTGCATCAGGGACGTTACGGGGGGGGGGGGGGGGGGGGGGGGGGGGGGGGGTTCGTGGCAGCGGCAGCGAAAGGAAACTTTAAAAACAGAGCAACATCAGTACTTCAATATCTCTCTCCCCCTGTCCTCTCTACCTCTTGTAAAACATCTGTTGGTGCTAGATTTCCTCTGTACAAGTTCCTTATAACAACAACACCATTGCTGGCCCTGGCTACTGTTACTGACTCAGGCCCAGACCCAGGAGAATCAGATCCCAGACTGTCCCACATGTGTGCCTGTCTGTCAGGCAGGCTGGGCGGCCCGTCCCTGGGGTAGAATCATGGTTCTCTGGGTAGTATCATGATTAAGGACAGTTTAGGCCCGTCAGGCTTGAGTTGCAAAACTACCGGTAATTTACAAAAGTTAACAGAACTTTCAGTAATTTTGGTAATTAACAGGTAATCTGTGGCAATCTATGGTAACTTTGGTAATTTATACTTTAATAACTATTTCTTAAAGTAGTCATTTTTTATATATGTATCCATATTGTCCAGTTTCAAGAGAAAATTGCCTAATTAATGAAAAAAGCTTCTAATCAACAATGGCATTATTTTCAATTAACTCTACAACTCTTCCAACTATTGACTTTTTTCTGCCACTAGTTTGGCGCCAGAACATTTACAACAAAGACATATTGGCATCGTAAAATAAACAACTGTGTGTAAAAATAAATGAAGGAGACTTCATGCTGAAATGCTCATATTTAACACCAACGCTGTTCACTAAGTTGATGGTTTATATTTAGCATGTTGTACAGCTTTGTCATTCTATTTCTCTGTTTTAAAATCATCTTATTTTATTCATTTATATATTTGACATGCGATAACGCCACACAAAAAAGACCACTATAAAATCCCACAAATGCCTTGAAAGTTACCAAAATTCAGGTCGTGTACTGGTAAACTTAGAAAGTTACCACTAATATACCCTCCCTTTGCAACCCTAGTCAGGCTACAGTGTTGTTCTTACATGTAAAGGGAATTTTTTCGTAAGAAATCCAGCACTACCGGACATTTTACAGAAGGCAGAGAGGACAAAGGGTAGAGGTAAGAGGGGGACTGTCTGTCAGGCTAGCTGGGCAGCCCGTCTCTGGGGTAATGTCATGGTTAAGGACAGATCAAGGCTGATAGGCTGTAGCGTTGTTGTTCTTATAAGTCTGATCTGCAGAAATCCAGCACTAACTGGCATATTGTACAGTAGAGAGGGCGAAGGTTAGGGGAGAACATGGAGGGACTTATGACCATCCTGGGTAATGTCATGGTCACCCAAACCCCCGGCTGTCAGGGACTGTCTGTCAGTGCTGTTTTATGTGACACATAAACACATTTTCCTTTGAAGTGATCTGAAGGTGAAAGTTAGGGTTAGGAACGATCCCGGTTTGGCCTGGAATTTCCAGATCCAAATCAAATCGTATTTGTCACATTCTTTGTAAACAACAGGTGTAGTCTAACAGCAAAATACTTAGTTACGGGTCCTCTTCCAACAATGCAGAATTAAAGATTACAGATCCATAAAAAATAAAGATATGTTGAACGTCGTCCCGTAAGTGAACATTAAATGTCTGAGTAGTGTACAGTACCATATGTATGTATATCCAGTGATGTATCAACTGAACACAGTGGTTGATATATTCCATAGGTTGACCCATGATGCTGATTCCCATTACATCTGGTGTCGTAGCTATTAGGGAATAGTGTTGACGCCCTCTTCATTCACTTACTTTGTTGGCGATTAGTCAGTCAGACGAGAGGCCAATGGTTTTTACCTCAGAGCTGAGTGCTGCCCCTGGGTGTAAGTTACACCACTCCGAGAGGGAGAGAGAGGGGGGGAAGTAGGGAGGAGGTGGGGGGAGAGGAGCAGTGGGGGTTGCTATACTTGGCAATCCAGAGGGATTAGTGACAAAAATGACTGGGATGTCTGGGTATTTGTGTGTGTGTGTGCTATGTATGTCTGTACCTGGTCAGCTGACATGTTCCCAAATCCAAGCGAGAAAGCTCTCATTATCATTGTCACGCTGTCACGGCGACTGTGTCGCTTCACCAGGGATCTATTTATAGCAGAGCCACTGAGGTGGAGGGATACGCTCTAAGAGTGGAGGGATACATCACATTCTGTTGCTGAGTGTGAGTGATAATGTTGAAGTGCTTCGACATTAGAGAGGAAATAGTTCCCCACAGTCTAGTCCAGGTCTACAGTCTGTGTCTGAAGTAGGGTCACATATTTTCATTGACCTTAAAAGTCTTCCAAAAAGAGGGAAGAAGACAGCAACAGCCTAGAATGGACTGCATTTCTGTATGATCATTTCTCAGATCATTGTGCTGTTTTCTTAAAAGCGGACATGTTTTTTCATATTTGTAATTTTAGATAAGAGCATACCTGTAATTGATTATTTTAATCAGACTTTTACTAGTGTAAATAATACATGAAGTACAGTGAAATATTACACAAATCGTATGATGTTTTAACAGTAATAAACATACTGATGCATTTGTCTTATTTCTCTTTATTTTAGACATTTCCACCCAGGAAATCAATCACAGGACGGGTCGTCCACATCTGCAACCTCCCCGAGGGCAGCTGCACAGAGAATGATGTCATCAACCTGGGACTGCCCTTCGGGAAAGTCACCAACTACATCCTCATGCGCTCTACCCACCAGGTACAGTACAATGTTATTCTCTTAAAACATGAGTGTACAACTCCAAACACAACCACACAACTCCAAACACAAGCACACAACTCCAAACACAACCACACAACTCCAAACACAAGTACACAACTCCAAACACAACCACACAACTCCAAACACAAGTACACAACTCCAAACACAAGTACACAGCTCCAAACACAAACACACAACTCCAAACACAAGCACACAACTCCAAACACAACCACACAACTCCAAACACAAGTACACAACTCCAAACAGAATTACACAACTCCAAACACAATTACACAACTCCAAACACAAGAACACAACTCCAAACACAAGCACACCACTCCAAACACAACCACACAACTCCAAACACAACCACACAACTCCAAACACAAGCACACAACTCCAAACACAACCACACAACTCCAAACACAAGTACACAACTCCAAACACAACCACACAACTCCAAACACAAGTACACAACTCCAAAGACAATTACACAACTCCAAAGACAATTACACAACTCCAAACACAAGTAGACAACTCCAAACACAACCACACAACTCCAAACACAAGTACACAACTCCAAACACAAGCACACAACTCCAAACACAAGCACACAACTCCAAACACAAGCACACAACTCCAAACACAACCACACAACTCCAAACACAAGTACACAACTCCAAACACAACCACACAACTCCAAACACAACCACACAACTTCAAACACAAGTACACAACTCCAAACACAAGTACACAACTCCAGTCCCAGAATGGCCAAAAAGTGAGCTCATTTTTGGTCTTACCTGATGATAATTAAAAGATGAATTTAACGATTAACTTAACGACTGAGGCCTATCCCGACAGACTCCTCACAATGAGCCCTAGTCGTTGGAAATGACTCAAAGAACAAACCTGTGGTTTCGCTTTACCCTCACAGCTACTGCCATTAGCCCTGTGGGATATCACTGCAGAACAAATACTCACTAATGTATACAGCTCCACTAGGGAGTCAAGTCACACTTCAATGAACAAATAACTGCCATGGAGAAACGGAAACCAAAGGACGTGTGCCCCTTTGCAAATGTCTTGAAATAATCCTTGGTTGCTAAGGACCAGATACACCATTTTCCCCCTCACAAATGTCTACTGCTCTACTGTGGAGTCTAGTCACAATATTAGTCACATATATTTGTTGGGAGAAAATGGTTAATGCCCTTGACAATTGGAGCAGTTCTCTAATGTCTTTAAATACCCCTGTGTTGCTATGGACCAGTACCCCTGTGTTGCTATGGACCAGTACCCCTGTGTTGCTATGGACCAATACCCCTGTGTTGCTATGGACCAATACCCCTGTGTTGCTATAGACCAGTACCCCTGTGTTGCTATGGACCAGTACCCCTGTGTTGCTATGGACCAATACCCCTGTGTTGCTATGGACCAATACCCCTGTGTTGCTATAGACCAGTACCCCTGTGTTGCTATGGACCAGATGAATTGTTTCCACTTCATATTATCTTGTAATATGATAAGATGCCTTTTCCTACGGGTTCATGGACCATTTTCTGTTGTAATGTGATAATGATGTCTTTTTTTCCCTATGGTCCATCCAACCATTTTATCACAGAACATGATGTCTCACTCAGTCTCTAGAATTTCATTTATCAGACACTGTATTAAAATGACTCATTAATGTCACCCACATCACAGTCAAGGGGCTCGACTACACTAAAATCATGGGTGTTGGTTACCCAGAAATGTATCTGAGCAGATTGTAACTGTCTTTTTGATTTATGATGCCAATGAAATGTGATAACCTGGCTGGGATATAGAAGATTTGCTCGCACCTTGTTTGACATATGTTATTGCAAAAATGTTATTTGGAAAAAAAGGACGTTAAACTGTCACAAACAGATGTCTAACATTGGTGTCTTTCTCTCACTCCACTCAACTGCCGTTGGGCCCTTGAGCACGGCACTTACGCCCTAAAATCTGCAAGGGGTGTTGCAGCCTGCACTGTGAATACCCTCTGCGCAAACATCTCCAACCTGTGTGTGTGTGTTTGCATGCCTTTAGAAGGGCTTGTGGTAAAATGTAAGACACATTTTCTTGGACTCTAAGGGAAAATGGATCAATAAAGTTTTCTTCCTCCTCCTCCTCCTCTTCCTCTTCACGCCACAGGCGTTTGTGGAGATGGCGTACATTGAGGCGGCCCAGGCTATGGTTCAATACTACCAGCTGACTCCAGCCACGATCAACGATCAGAAACTACTGATCAGGATGTCCAAGAGATACAAGGAGCTTCAGCTCAAGGTGAGTTGTATTGGGTTGACAATGTGGTGTTGAAATGTTTATTACAGTTTTTAATTAGCTCACACCAACTGTGTACTGAATCTACAGTACAGTATCATGTTATGGTGTGAAACGCTCTGTTCATACAGAAACCAGGGAAAGACGTTGATTCAATCATCCAGGATATCAACTCCCTGAGGGAAAGGGACGAGATGCAGGAGACTGATCAGTAAGGCGACTTGTTTCATTATTTCCTTGTACATGTTCTTAGCGGCAATTTTTTGTTGTAATATGCGATTGTCTATGTACGATCGATCTACAAAACGACAAATAATGGATGAAATTATCCAACACTACTTCCTGACTACAAACTGCATATTAATTATATTATTTCCTCCCAGCTACATGCCAGAGAGAGCGCGGTCCCGTAGTCCCATCAGCCGCTCTCTGAGCCCTCGCTCCCACAGCCCCAGCTTTACCTCCTGTAGTTCAGCCCACAGCCCGCAGGGGGCACCCTGCCGAGGAGGCCCGGAACGGGGCTCCTGGACCGCCAAACACATGAGAAAGGGGGACGAGGACAGAGAACGAGAGAGGGAAAGGGAGGAGGTGCCATGGAGGAACGGAGGTACAGTGGATGATGACAGGCTGAACGGGAGGATGCAGGATCGACGGAACAAGCCGTACCTGAAACCCTCCGACCGAGACCGGATCAGTCCCAGATCAGCGGACGAAAGAGGAGGAGGAAGAGGGGAGGGGATGAGGGGGGGGAACAGGGGGGGAGACTGGTACCCCCACCCGAGGTGTAGCCCTCAGGGGATGCCCCCCTTCCCTTCGTACAGGAACATGGATGAGGACTCCTACAAAACACAGCACGTGTATAAGTCAGAGAAGCCCCTGAGGCCACAGTACCAGAGACATGAGGAGGGGAGAGTCAAGTCAAAGAGGAGGGATGGAGGGGACTACCACAGATCCAGACACTCAGAGTCAGATCTGGGAGAGGAGTCTCTACCCACCAGGACAGGAGAAGACAGAAGACAGAGAGGAGGGTCCCCGACATGGGGAAGGAGCAAGAAACCCACCATGAGACACGGGACGGAGAAACCGGAAATAGAGATTACTGAAAATAACGTAAGTGATAGGATTTATTTTTATTAGTAAGTAAGATTAATATGTAAATCAGAAGTTGGACATGTACAGTATATCTTATTTACAAACAAATGCCGTATCATTACAGGGAGAGACCGCTGAGGATCAGCGATCCAAAGAGAAGTCTGTTTCTCCTCAACGAAGTAGCAAGCATGAGAGAGAAAAAGACAGCGAGGAGGAGGAGTGGGAGAGTGGGGACGACACAGAGGGTGAGTGCTGGTACCCCAAGAACATGGAGGAGCTGGTCACAGTGGACGAGGTAGGAGAGGACGACTCCATCATCGAACCAGACCTCCCTGAGCTGCAGGATGACGAGGACGTGTCAGTCTCAGACCTCCACAAGGATCCTACGGAGGAGGGGGAGGCTCCACGATCAACCTCCACCCCCAGTCCCAGGCCCTGCTCTGAGAAGGAGTTAGCCCAGAGAGAGGATACCGAGTTGGGTAGGGTAGGTGGGGTGGTGGATCCTATACCTACAGAGCAGAAAGATGGGGAGATTAGCACAAACCCCAGCCCCACAGACCAGTCACTGCCACAGCCACAGCCACAGCCACTGCCACTGCCACATCCACAGTCAAAGCCACAGCAACAACCACAGCCACAGTCACTGCCACAGCCACAGCCACAGCAGCAGTCACTGCCACAGCCACAGCCACAGTCACAGCCACAACCACAGTCACTGCCACAGCCACTGCCACAGCCACAGCCACTGCCACAGCCACAGCCACTGCCACAGCCACAGTCACTGCCACAGTCACAGCCACAGCCACCCATCCCAGTAGCCTCAGAACAGCTCAGTTCAGATCTGGATGATTTCCCCAACCCGGAGTTCAAGGCAGCCCTGGAAGAGACGTGTTTGGAAGCTGAAGTACTGAAGAGTGGAGCGCCGACGCAGGAGCTGGCGCTAACCAATCACGCTGGCGCGTGTGAAAGCAGCAAGACCCAGGATGTAATACACAAGATGGAGGACGTGGGGAGGGATGTAACGGTCATGAAGCCAGACATACAGCAGCACAAGGCTGAGACTCCTAGAGGTACAGAACATCTGCTCTCACTATGAAATAATATGTCCAGAATTTGACTTCCTGATCAAATAAGCCAGTATCAGGATTCTGAATCGTCATCCATGTTTCCTGTTTATTATTGTACAGATGTTATTCTTCTAGATTTTATAGGTAACTTATGTTCACTTCTCATTTACAGTCATCCAGAATTCAACACATCCTATAAACCTGATAGACATAGGGGCTCCCTCACCTTCTAGAGGGCAGGAGAAGATTATCAGTGAACACAGCATCCCTCTGGGTAAGAACCAAATGACTTTTATTTACATGAAGTATTGTTGTTGTTTTTTGTTGTATGTATGCGATCTGCAATGTCATTTTAAGCCCAGTAAAAATTGCCCCTTGGCCTTGGGGACAAATAAAGCTTATTGAATATAATATGATTATTAATCAACAACCTGTTATACCAATGCCATCTGTGCCAGGAGTGAAAGAGCGCATGTGGTAGCTTCAGCTGGCCACTTGTTGAGAGCAAGGTGTTAAACGCACCCGTGAGATGTGTTTATTTAGGCCTGGAATGACATAGGCACACACAACACATGACCTACTGTGCCTCGCTGGTGAACGCTACACATGAGTGGACTATGATGGCCTTCGAGTGTGTATGTGTGTGTGTGTGTGTGTGTGTGTGTGTGTGTGTGTGTGTGTGTGTGTGTGTGTGTGTGTGTGTGTGTGTGTGTGTATCTTTGTGCGTATGCTGTGTGTGTGTGTACGTGGGTGTGTGTCAGTGTATGTGCACCGTGTGTGTGTGTTTCACAGCCAAATGCTACGGTCATTGATAGCATGGCTGAGATAGATTCACAATTGAGTAGTGTCTGGCTGCAGTGTTGTGTTGTGTTCTCCCATGAGAGAGACAGTGACAGTGCAGCTGATCTAGATCAGCTTGAAGAGTTAACAACTTCACTCTGTCACACTGACAACGAGGCTACTGATGAGGGGGAGAGGGGCCATGCTGCCCCACTGACTTTCCTCCTAGCTAACTTTGAAAACGTGTCTGTTTCAGACCTGGGAGTTAGCCCTGGTAACCTCTCTAGCCAATCAGTTACATTGGTAACACTACATTACGTTACTCTAGTCCTTGTGTAGTAACAATCTAATCACATTTGTAACAACTTTTAATACGAGATTTAGAGGTACATGGGCTGTGTTCTGATTGGTCTGATGCTGTTGTATGGTCGGGGGATTCTCTTCTCTAATTGGTCTGCGGCTGCTGTAGGGGTACATGTTCTGTTCTCTGATTGGTTTGTGCTGTTCTAGAGGTGTATTAGCAGTTTTCTGATTGGTGTGTTGTTGTTCTAGGGGTGGAGTTCATCGTGCCCAGTACAGGGTTCTACTGTAAGCTGTGTGACCTGTTCTACACCAGCGAGGAGACAGCCAAGACCTCTCACTGTCGTAGTACTGTCCACTACAGGAATCTTCAGGTACAGCAACACATTCCAGGTGGCGCAGTGGTTAAGGGCGCTGTACTGCAGCGCCAGCTGTGCCATCAGAGACTCTGGGTTCGCGCCCAGGCTCTGTTGTAACCGGCCGCGACCAGGAGGTCCGTGGGGCGACGCACAATTGGCCTAGCGTCGCCCGGGTTAGGAAGAAGAGGAGGATTTTGATAGCAGGAAACACTAACCCTCTCCATCGTTAACTTACCCTACCCCTTGCAGAAGAGCCATTAACATAGTTATTACAGGGAAAGCTTGGAAACTCAGTGACATCATTGTGAGACCAAAGTTCAGAAAAATGTCTTTAGAGTTGAGTTACAGTGTGGCACATGTTACCCAACCATGGGACAGAACACGAGATACAGAGATCAGTCACTCACTATCTCTATTACACACACACACACACGTCAAAACTGGCAGCACAATCCAAAGCTTTTTCCCCTCTCCACCATGGGGGGGGGGGGGTCCCCCTACAGTGGGGTGTCAGAAAAGGAGACTTTCGATGAGTGAGTAGAGTAGAGGGTGTTAGTGTGGCACCCATGGGAGTCTATCCATGCCTTTACTTCCTAAAGGCTCCCTTCCAATGGGCCCAGCTGCTCTAGTCCTTCCTGGGGACCTCCTTTGTGCACAGGCAACGTGTAGACTAACTAGCGGATAGAAAGTCCTACATTTGTTAGACCCATTGTGCTCTTCAAGTAAAGTAATAACATTCTGAAGGTTCATTCCCAACAGGCTCTTGGTTCAGCAGGCCAGGGTATTTCTGTGCGGCTGTGAACAGGCAGTGGAAGGGGCAGCCCATTGACTACAGGAAGGCCCCCTCACAGTGTTGAGTACTGGGAGTTGTATTAGGTTACCTATTAGTGCCCAATGCCCATCCAGGCACACACACACACACACACACACACACACACACACAAAGCTGCACAGCTGAAAGCAGCCAGAAGGGGAAAAGATTCCTTCACATTTGATGGATTACATTGCGAGGGTTAAAAACCCTCAAGAACAGTTGCGCTGTCTGTCAAAAGCTGAGGGGTTTTGTGTGTGTGATTGTGTGTGTGATTGTGTGTGTGGGGGCTCCCTGCTGCTACCCGCTTAGCCGAGAGCGGGCTGCTGCTGATGGTTTTGGCCTTTAACAGGACTGGGGAAATACAGTGAATGTAGAAACTAGACAGGTTAATGTCTGTTCAGGAAGCACCTGCCTCTCTCTCAGAACATTCCACTCTCTGAGGTCTCCCTCCTTCACTATTGTGTCAAACAGCAGTAGCTCTGTCTGAGGAGTTTCTATAGCGGAATATGCATAAGAAACTCAATACAGATAAATCGGTTCTCCTTATTTTAAAATTCACAGGAAGTCGGATGGAGTTATAGTGTATCATAGTGGAAAGAGAAATAAGGGTGAAACGCAGATAGCCATGTTATCGTCTAAGTATTTTAAGGCAGTTGAATATCCCACTTAAAGGGGAACTCTACAACTCCGTACACAAAGCTAACTTTTATATTTGTGCCCTTCACAGAAGTACCTGTCTCAGCTGGCAGAGGAGAGTCTACTTGGTGCACTAACTGACCCCTCAGCTACAGAGTGACCTCTGACCTATACTCATCATTCGGTACTGTCAAGTTGAGATGGTGGACAGCGTTGCGTGTGTGCTACAGACTGAGTGACCTGAGCTTGCCAAGGACTACTCAACGAAAGAGAATGAATAAATGACATATCGGATGGAAGTCACACGGTGACATGCACTGGACCCGTTAGAGAAGAGCGATTCTCTGAGAATTGATTGGACTAAAACTCATTGCTACCAATCAAATGAAATGTTATTGGTCACATGTGCCATATACAGTAATACATATTACGGTGAAATGCTGACTTACGAGCCCATTCCCAACCATGCAGAGTTAAAAAGAAAGACAAATATTTTCTAAAGGAAATAGTAACGCAACAAAATAACAATAACGAGGCTATATACAATATAGCAATATGTTTGATTCTGTACATAGTATAAACTATAATACTGTAGTTTAAAAAGGATCCAGTGTTAATATACTACGTTTGTGAAAATGAAAACCGGTCACCAAAGATATTTATCTATCTTTCACCCTTTGATTTATTTGCAGTAGAGAATAAATGTGTTTGTTTTTCATCGCGGGAATAAACACAGCCTTCTTTCTAGTCATTATTGTAGAAGTCAGACTCTGTGATATAGTGAACTGAAAGTCATCCATATTAGTATTTGTCCTGGTTCTGGTTCCATGTTGTTCCATGTAGCTGTACTCCAAATAGTACTTTAATCATTTGGTTTAACTTTTCATTTTAGTCAGTAAAGTGTTAGGGATATTACATAGTGCGTTTTTAGATGCAAAGTGCCTTGGAACATGTCTGCCATTGTTAGATGTAGCAGTTTAGAAGTAATCCTCAGGTTGGTTTAATTCTGATATTTTAATTTTGAATGTATATTTCATTACACAGTGTTTTTATGTATAACTGGAGGATATGAAGGCCCACTTGTTATACCTACTGTGTCTGTTCATTGAGACAAAATGGAATACGGTTCCCGACAGACATGGACAAAGACATATCAGTCTGAAAGATATGGAACTTTCAAAATACAGAAATCATCCCTGTAATGATGCATTTTGCATCAATTTTGAAAGTTACATATCTTGAAATGTTAAGTGCTGTAAATGCTTTAGTCCCGAAATTCTGACAAGCAGAACATTTTGGGACTATATCAACAATCGACGGATGAAACAAATACCTACAAATATTGTATGTGTGGAATTTTCCTTTAAATGGAGATACAGTTTTGCTAAAGTATCGCCACACGTTTCCTTCAGGTTTTCTTCTATTATGTTTTGTCCCGTATTTGATTTAATTTAAAAATACTTTGACAACTTTGTGAATTGTAAAGTTTGTCACAATCAGGTTCAATATTTTGCAAATGTCTAAATAATTTATACAGTGCCTTTAAACTGTAGAGAAACTTGAACTGGACCATGTGTGTTATTTAAGAGTTAAATTAAGTGTTAAGAGTTAAATTAAGTGTGATTTTAAGCCAGTATAATATATTGTCGAGGCAGGGTTTGAAACTTGCTCTCTCTCTCTCTGTTTTCTACACTGTGAATGTTGCTCCAAGTTTTAAGATTGTGTTTAAGATTTTGTTGAACTTTTCTTATGGTTATTTTCTGATGAAATCATTTGAATAAAAATGTTAAGAGAGAAAGCTGTTTGTGTATCAGTGGCGGAGGCTGAGGGGAGGACGGCTCATAATAATGGCTGGAACGGCACAGATGGAATGACAACAAACCCATGGAAAACATGCATTTAATGTATTTCATGCCATTCCACCTATTCCACTCCAGCCATTACCACGAGCCCGTCCTCCTCAATGAAGGTGCCACCAACCTCCTGTGGTGTGTGTGTTGCCAATTTAGCTATTTTCTCTATTTTCTCACATTGAATAATGGGATGCAAAATAATGAGTTTAGTTTATTAGACAATTTGGAAAGCAAAACACAGTAAAACACTACGTGCATAAATAAAATCATAAATAAAATCATAAATAAAATCATAAATAAAATCCTTAAGGATGAGAAAAACTGCTACTTTCATGTGCATGGGGCATTGTGACATTCTACTGTTTGAGGGGAGCGCCCCCAGATGTTAAGGTAGGATATTACACTTGTCAGACAAAACTAATTGTATAATGATTATTCCTTTTGATAGCACAGACTTGGTCAAGTCAATTGCACTCTTGGACATGATCATTGACATTACACATTACAGTCAAATGGGGAAAAATATACAATAAACTATCTATCTTTTCCCAGTAACAACTTGTTATGTATAATCGATTGGACTTTTCTCATTTACAGAACACAATGCTATACGTTTTGAAATGGGGAAAAGTAGTGTAGTAGAGATTAGGGAAATTGTGTATTACTTAAATATCTACAGTAACAGTCAAAAGTTTGGACACACCTACTCATTCAAAGGTTTTCTTTATTTTTACTATTTTCTACATTGTAGAATAATAGTGAAGACATCAAAACTATGAAATAACACAAATGGAATCATGTAGTAACCAAAAAAGTGTTAAACAAATCAAAATATATTTTAAATTTGAGATTCTTCAAAGTAGCCACCCTTTGCCTTGATGACAGCCTTGCACACTCTTGGCATTCTCTCAACCAGCTTCATGAGGTAGTCACCTGGAATACATTTCAATTAACAGGTGTGCCTTGTTAAAAGTTAATGTGTGGAATTTATTTCCTTCTTAATGCGTTTGAGCCAATCAGTTGTGTTGTGACAAGGTATGGATGGTATACAGAAGATAGCCCTACTTGGTAAAAGACTAAGTCCATATTTTGTCAAGAACAGCTCAAATAAGCAAAGAGAAACGACAGTTCATCGTTACTTTAAGACATGAAGGTCAGTCAATGTAGAACATTTCAAGAACTTTGAAAGTTTCTTCAAGTGCAGACGCAAAAACCATCAAGCGCTATGATGAAACTGGCTCTCATGAGGATCGCCACAGGAAAGGAAGACCCAGAGTTACCTCTGCTGCAGAGAATAAGTTCATTAGAGTTACCAGCCTCAGAAATTGCAGCCCAAATAAATGCTTCACAGAGTTCAAGTAACAGACATATCTCAACATCAACTGTTCAGAGGAGACTGAGTGAATCAGGCCTTCATGTTTGAATTGCTGCAAAGAAACCACTTCTAAAGGACACCAATAAAAGGCAGAGACTTGCTTGGACCAAGAAACACAAGCAAATTTGAGTCCAAATGTGATATTTTTGTTTCCAACCTTTGGTTAAATACTTGCCTAGTTAAACACTTTTCGAGTTAAACATTAAAGGTAAAATGAAAAATAAATTTAAAAAGATGCAGAGTAGGTTAACGGATGATTTCTGCATGTGTGGTCCCCACCATGAAGCATGGAGGAGGAGGAGTGATTGTGTGGGCATGCTTTGCTGGTGACACCGTCAGTGATTTATTTGGAATTCAATGCACACTTAACCAGCATGGCTACCACAGCATTCTGCAGCAATACAACATCCCATCTGGGTTGCGCTTAGTGGGACTATAATTTGTTTTTCAACAGGAGAATGATCCAACACACCTCCAAGCTGTGTAAGGGCTATTTGAGCAAGAGGGAGAGTGATGAAGTGCTGCATCAGATGACCTGACCTCCACAATCACCCCACCTCAACCCAATTGAGATGGTTTGGGATGAGTTGGACCGCAGAGTGAAGGGCAAGCTGCCAACAAGTGCTCAGAATATGTAAGAACTCCTTTGAGACTGTTGGAAAAGCATTCCAGATGAAGCTGGTTGAGAGAATGCCAAGAGTGTGCAAAGCTGTCATAAAGGCAAAGGGTGGCTAAACTTTTGACTGGTACTGTATGTTCTTACCCCTGGGCAATATGGGCCTGGTAAGCTCTCACGGATATTGGTATCCACACACAGTACATACTTCACCAATTATATTTCAACTCAATACTTCTTGTATGCCCCCAAATATATATATTTTTTACATACATGTGCTGTAATTTAAGCTTCAAAATTGCAAAGTTTTATCTCGGCCTTTTGGCGAAATGTGTAGAATTGCAGGATACTTCAGTTAGTACTAAACACGGCTGCTAGGATCTTGACTAGAACCCAACAATGTTCTCATATTACTCCAGTGCTAGCCTCTCTACACGGGCTTCCTGTTAAGGCTGATTACAAGGTTTTACTGCTCTTCCTCCTACCTAATCTCTCCGATTTGGTCCTGCCGTACATACCTACACCTACGCTACGGTCACAAGACGCAGGCCTCCTTATTGTCCCTAGAATTTCTAAACAAACAGCTGGAGGCAGGGCTTTCTGCTATGGAGCTTCATTTTCATGGAATGGTCTGCCTACCCATGTGAGAGACGCAGGCTCCGTCTCGATCTTTAAATCTTTATTGAAGACTCATCTCTTCAGTAGGTGCTATGATTGAATCTGGCCCAGGAGTGTGAAGGTGAACGAAAAGGCCCTGGATTGACGAACCGCCCTTTCTGTCTCTGCCGGGCCGGTTCTACTCTCTCCACTGGGATTCTCTGCCTCTAACCCTAGTCACTGGCTTACTGGTGCTCTTCCATGCCGTCCCTAGGAGGGGTGCGTCACTTGAGTGGGTTGAGTCACTGACGTGATCTTCCTGTCCGGGTTGGAACCACCCTCGGGTTCGTGCCATGGGGGAGATCTTTGTGGGTTATACTCGGTCTTGTCTCAGGGTAGTAAGTTGGGGGTTTGAAGATATCCCTCTAGTGGTGTGGGGGCTGTGCTTTGGCAAAGTGGGTGGGGTTATATCCTGCCTGGTTGGCCCTGTCAGGGGGTATAGTCGGACGGGGCCACAGTGTCTCCCGACCCCTCTTGTATCAGCCTCCAGTAAGTATGCTGCAATAGTTTACGTGTCGGGGGGCTAGGGTCAGTCTGTTATATCTGGAGTATTACTCCTTATCCTGTGTTAATTTAAGTATACTCCCTCTAATTCTCTCTCTCTTTTTATCTTGACCCTTGCTGTCACCCAGTCCACCTGGAAATGCTGCTGCTCTAGTTTCAACTGTTCTGCCTGCTATGGAACCCTGACCTGTTCACCGGACGTGCTACATTGTCCCGGACCTGCTGTTTTCGACTCTCTCTCTCTACCGCACCTGCTGTCTCTAACTCTGAAAGATTTGCTATGAAAAGCCAACTGACATTTACTCCTGAGGTGCTGACCTTTTACACCCTGTACAATCACTGTGATTATTATTATTTGACCCTGCTGGTCATCTATGAATGTTTGAACATCTTGGCCATGTACTGTTATAATCTCCACCCGGCACAGCCAGAAGAGGACTGTCCACCCCTCAGAGCCTGGTTCCTCTCTAAGTTTCTTCCTAGGTTCCTACTTTCCTAGGGAGTTGTTCCTAGCTACCATGCTTCTACATCTGCATTGCTTACTGTTTGGAGTTTTAGTCTGGGTTTCTGTACAGCAGTTTGTGACATCGGCTGATGTAAAAAGGGCTTTATAAATACATTTGATTGATATTAGCTTTAAAGCTGCAACAACAAAAACATCTCTCTGCCCCATAATTGAATGTGCAGAATTGCCGGAAATTAGCTTGAAAACTGCTAAATGTATTTTCCGATGACAAGACATGGGCCTTTAAAATGTTCCTTCCCAGGGCCGAGATTTGGTTCATCCGGCCATGCACTGCCAGTCATAGTACTCCTTGTATGCTATTTTTATCTCACTCGAGTTGTGTTCTGATTATGAGGGGTCCCTGGTGAATTTGTTATCACAAAAGGGGTCCCAGGCCCCCAAAAGTTTGAGAACTAAATGTTCTAGCTATTTTAGGGTCTAACATTGCACCATTTAGGACTTAGGCTTATTTGGTTGGGTTTCAAATAAAACAAAGAATGTTATTTGACCTTTTCTCCAACACAAAAATGCTTATTATAAGACGTTATTATAGCAATAGTGTTATAGCAATAGTGTTGAAAGTTTTACAAAAACGCATTGTTGCTACTCTGCAACCCCAACGATAGGGGGCAGCACTACATCATTAGGAAGTCGACCCTACAGAAAATACGAGAAGCCAGGTCTCATCCGGGATTTTGATTGGTGCCCTCTTTACAACACGTTTGCAAGGTCAGCCAATCGTATATCTCAAACACAATTCTATGCCAAGTGTTGCTGGGTATACAACATAAAAACAACAGAATTTAAAACCCACATCAACTAGCAGCTTCAACGGCAGACACGGTCAGTGATTTTCCTTTGGATACGCAAAAGGTAGACAGCTAATGTATGACATTATGGAGCAGCTCTTTTAAATCGACGATAAATGATTTTACCTACTGCAATATAGCTGGCTTTGTTGTTGTCGTGCATTTTCCCGTCGCTTGGGACTTGGGCTGCCAAGTGACAACAACCGAAGCAGCCTTCAACTTTGTGATAACTGCAAAGCTAATGACAATATACAAATTATCCCTGAAATATAAATTATATATAGAGTGCATCAACTTTAAGCTGTATTTAAGTCTTGTTGTTTCAATGCTTACCATTTTTACCGTGTAATATCTCGTCATTGATTTCTGTACAACGATGCGGTCATTGTTTTGTCTGCGTAGTGGTGCGTCGTCGCAGCAGGAGTTTACGATTGACTGACAGAAGTGATTTGCTGTGCTGCTTTCCAAAAACATTTTGTAGACCGATTTGTATTTAGTCTGGAGATTATCAATGCATGAATTAGGTCAGGGGTGGGGTGGGGGGCTTGTCTGGACATGTTGACGTGCATTAATTTCATTGGCACATCAAAATTAATTGAAACGGTATTTTATCATTTTAGGTGTCTGCATAATTTTTTTTTATTCGCACGCATTTCCGCTGCTCCAAATCCACTTTTTAAAACAATGGCAACTGACTGCGAGGCATGGCTGAACGCTAACCCCCTTGGTAAGTTATCTTTACCAGTCTAGTCTGTCTGGACTTTTGATGCGGAAGTAGCTCAGTGATTACTGGTGACTCTAACTTGCAGTGAGTGACTGCAGCGGTTTCTGTAACCACTGATCATGATGTGTATTCTGCTGGCCTTACATTTTATATAGCCAAGAATAACATAATGCATTATATTAAATACACACACTATCACTTTAAAACTATGTTTATAAGACAATTAGTGCATTGTGAACATCAAATGACCTTATAGTTTACCCATAACCTCTGTCATGAAATATAACATCTGCAAATAGAGTTTGTTCTGGTAAATCAGTCAAACTGCCTTCTTACCTTGTCTTCCACCACCTCTTTCACCCCCTGCCAACAGACGCAGATGATCTGAGTGACTCTTTCCTATCGGGCGAAGAGGAGAACGGCATTATCACCAAAAACATCAAGAATGAAATAAATGGCAACTGGATTTCAGCACCTAACAGTATCCACGAGGCCCGTCTCAAAGCCAAAGCGAAGAGGAGGCTGAGGAAGACTTCTTCTAGAGACTCTGGGAGAGGGGACTCGTTTAGCGAGAACGGGGACCCCTCCCGGGGTACTAATGGCACCGTACCCCCCACCAGCCCCAAGAGCAAACTGCTGGACAGGAAGTCTCGGGCAGGGAAGGGAAGAGGACTTCCAAAGAAAGGTATGGGGAGTTATGTCTGTTAGAAACATATATAATGTTAAATGGAAGGGAAGAGGACTGTCAGAGAAAGGTATGGGGAGTTATGTCGATGTTAGAAACATATATAATGTTAAATGGAAGGGAAGAGGACTGTCAGAGAAAGGTATGGGGAGTTATGTCTGTTAGAAACATATATAATGTTAAATGGAAGGGAAGAGGACTGTCAGAGAAAGGTATGGGGAGTTATGTCTGTTAGAAACATATATATATATAATGTTAAATGGAAGGGAAGAGGACTGTCAGAGAAACATATATAATGTTAAATGGAAGGGAAGAGGACTGTCAGAGAAAGGAATGGGGAGTTATGTCTGTTAGAAACATATATAATGTTAAATGGAAGGGAAGAGGACTGTCAGAGAAAGGTATGGGGAGTTATGTCGATGTTAGAAACATATATAATGTTAAATGGAAGGGAAGAGGACTGTCAGAGAAAGGTATGGGGAGTTATGTCTGTTAGAAACATATATAATGTTAAATGGAAGGGAAGAGGACTGTCAGAGAAAGGTATGGGGAGTTATGTCTGTTAGAAACATATATAATGTTAAATGGAAGGGAAGAGGACTGTCAGAGAAAGGAATGGGGAGTTATGTCTGTTAGAAACATATATAATGTTAAATGGAAGGGAAGAGGACTGTCAGAGAAAGGAATGGGGAGTTATGTCTGTTAGAAACATATATAATGTTAAATGGAAGGGAAGAGGACTGTCAGAGAAAGGAATGGGGGAGTGACTATTTATGTGGTTATGTAATGAAGTGTTGTTAACAGGCCTACTTGTGATAACGTGATGTCACGGCTAGGGAAGGTAAGGCCTTTGAAGCCTACCAAAGACCAGTAATGGGACGTTAACATTTATAGGATAATGTAATACCTAACAGGTTTAATACTGTTGCTGCATTACTTGATAAGCAACAAGTTAGTCTGTTAGTGTTTTGAGTGAAAATATGCTTCAAGGAATAACCCATCATTGCCTACAGAGTTACAATGTCGTGTGTCCTAGTCTTGCGTGACCAGAGATCACACCATATTCTTGTTGGCTGGAATCAAGGTTACTCATGATCTAGTCCCCAAGAGATCTCTCTCTGTCCCTGCCTCTCCAACTGCCAGCCCAGTAGTAAACCGATTAGTGTGTTTTTTTTTTTTAAATGGCAAGGTGAGGCTGATCCGATCACACTCACTTATATTAACACAACTCTTATCTCCTTTTGGCGTCCATCCGCTGAATACTTTTTTTTCCTGATAGAAGTTTCCACTAGACCTATGACCTATGACCTTGAAGGTGACTGACTTTGTAGATGATTTGTAATGATGTAAGATCCTTCCTGGAGTCAAGAATAAAGAAAAATCAGATATTTAAATCATATCACTATTAGAGGCTCCATAATTCAGCCCATTATAATATCTAACCAATGGCTCTTTGTCTAACAGATCTGGATAACTGAAACAAGATTGAGCAACCTAGATGAGTAACCTAGATGACAAGAGCATGGCGGTTTGTTGTAGATGACATCCCCTTCACATTGTGGCCAACAGCTCCAACTAGCCTGGCTTGTTTACCAATGACATGATTGACTCCTTTTAAATCTTATAGTTGCATGCATATTAATCTTCAATGTGATAAGCTATTTACTACTTTGTAATCACCTTATACATAACTGCTGAATTGTCATGTATGTACTACTGGAGAGGAAGCTGCTTCTCAGCAGAGTCAAAGTGTGTGTCCCAAATGGTACCCTATTTTTTTTTAGCCAGATCCCTATGGTCCCCGGTCAAAAGTAGTGCACTACATAGGGAATAGGGTGTCATTTGGGCTGTAGTCAGAGCAGCTTGCCATACCCCCAGCGGTCTGTCCTCTGGTCCCATATTGACAGTGACTTTCAGAGTAAGAGTGCTGATAAAGGATCAGTTTAGCCTTTTTAGAGCTTAGTGGATATGATTATGTGGAAAGGTGGGAATCTGATCCCAGATCAGTACTCATGCTCTGAGACACCTTTTGAACTGGTTGGTTCAGTTCTTATCTGATTAAATGAAACTGCAGTATCTTTCTTGGCCTTTGTCAGTCCCCATTGCCAAAATAACATCTTGCAGAAGCACAGTACAGTTAGTTCAGAAGCACAGTTAGTTATTTTCTGATAGAAAGGAGCCGTATTGTCTTGGCACAGACGTATTTGAGTTATGTAACCAAAGAACGGTGCCATGATGTCAATGTAAATGCCTGGGCTTCTGTCCCAAATGGCAACCTATTCACTATAGTAAAGGGAATAGGGTTCCGTTTGGAACACAGTCTAGGTCCCGCTGTGGTTTTATGGGCTCCTGTAAAAGTTAGTGGTGTAAGGTTTTGGAAGCATAACTGAAACTATTCTATGGGTGGAATCTCTCAGGGCAACAAGGGTAATAGGTACATGTTCCGGAATCAGCCATGGCACAGACAACATTCTAAAGGGGCAAAGCTATATACAAGCGGAATGTAACACACACACACACACACACGCTGGGTGGGACTTATAGGAGGGTGGGGGGCCTAGGCCTAGATGAGCTGAGCTGCTTTGGAAATGGCTCTCTTCTTAAATAGACTGGCAATCTGTTTCTACAGAGCCACCAACAGATGTGGCTTTGTGTAACACTTACTTACTAATGAGGAATGACCCCTTTTTTTAAAAATATGTGGTCTGTCACCAGTTGAGCCTTTAAAGTGCTATCCTTTCTGACAACACACACTATATAGGAAGTGTCATATCGAGGAAGGGGGTATTGTTGTGCTCCCCTTATCTGTACCCCTGTATAGTTAGGCCAGTTCCTGTTTGTAATGTTTCATATTGGCTTCCACAATCAGTAGTGTCTCTGTCTGCCTGTGGTATTTTGTGACGTATGTTCTCTGTCTTTCTGGAGAAGGTGGTTTTCAGTGTTTCACTTCAGTTGTATTGGAGACATCCTGTCTCAAGCACAGAACGCTGCTGTGTGTGTGCCGTGCTGTATATTGTACTGTTGATCTTCTTTCCTTTGTCAGCACAGTGTTTGTGTAGGCTGCATTGTAATGTCAACCCGCTGCAGGTGACCACATATCGGCTACTGGATAGTAGTATGTTTTTGAAAGCTCTGGGGTGATTCAGATCTAGGATCAGCTTGCCTTCCCTAAATCCTAACCTTAACCCTAAGAGGGGGAAATGTGAAACTGACCCTAAAACCAATGTCTAGGGATGACTTCACCTTAATCTGAGCAATGCGTCAACAGTAGCCCCTTTTTATAACGCACATTGCTAAAGAAAGGAGCATTCTGTGGCTATTTTTATACTGAACAAATATATAAACAATGATTTTACGGAGTTACAGTTCATATAAGGACATCAGTCAATTGAAATAAATCATTAGGCCCTAATCTATGGATTTTACATTACTGGGCAGGGGTGCAGACATGGGAGGGTATAGGCCCACTGGCTGGGCAGGGGTACAGACATGGGAGGGCATAGGCCCACTGGCTGGGCAGGGGTACAGACATGGGTGGGCCTGGGAGGGCATAGGCCCACTGGCTGGGCAGGGGTACAGACATGGGTGGGTCTGGGAGGGCATAGGCCCACTGGCTGGGCAGGGGTACAGACATGGGTGGGCCTGGGAGGGCATAAGTCCACTGGCTGGGCCTGGCTTCCCAGTGAATCAGAATACGTTTTCCCCACAAAAAAATACTTTATTACAGACAAATACTACTCAGTTTCATCAGCTGTCCGGGTGGCTGGTCTCAGATGATCCTTTAGGTGAAGAAGCTGTATGTGGAGCTCCTGGGCTGGTGTGGTTACACGTGGTCAGCGGTTGTGAGGCCTGTTGGGCGTACTGACAAATTCTCTAAAATGACATTGGAGGTGGTTTATGGTAGAGAAATGAACATTTAATTATCTGGCAAGAGATCTGGTGGACATTTTTGCAGTCAGCTTCCCAATTGCACGCTCCCTCAACCTGAGATGTCTGTAGCATTCTGTGTGACAACTGCACATTTTAGAGTGGATTTTTATTGTCCCCAGTACAAGGTGCGTCTGTGTAATGGTCATGCTGCTTAATCAGCTTCTTGTTATGCCACAACTGTCAGGTGGATGGATTATATTGGCAAAGGAGAAATGCTCACCTCACAGGGATATAAGCAAATTTGTGCGTATGGTAAACATGGGACCAACACTTTGCATGTTGCTTTTTATATTTCTGTTCAGTGTATGTGGCTATTTCTATGCTTCCTGTTAAGTTTTGGGCTATGGAAAAGACTTCAGTGGTTTAGATGGAACAATGATTCTCTACACTATACTTGTTTTGTCGCAAACTATTTTAGCAACCAGGAAATGGCGGCGCGATTTCTGCATATTGCATCTTTTAAATCGCACTGCCAGATTATAATATTTTTTTACGTTTTGCTACATACAGATTATTTTGCACCATGAAACTGTTTCTGTTTTGAAAACATCACAGGCATTGTCCTTGTTCTTTGTCAGGTGGGGCGGGGGGCAAAGGGGTGTGGGGCCCACCTGGAGAAGTGTACGACCTGGAGGAGGTCGACGTCAAAGACCCCAACTATGACGAAGCTCAGGTATTGGACCATTTTTATATTGGACCTATGACCGTCTGAGTTAGGGTCCTAACCATATTGTACCTGAGTTTTACCTGCTCATGAGAACTCGGGGCCTTAAGTAAACCATACAAGTTGTTTTGGTATCCAGTCTTGATCGGCTTCATTGCTCTGCTTTCTGGTGTCTACAGGAGAACTGTGTGTATGAGACGGTGGTTCCTCCACTGGAGGAAGGGGCCTTTGAGAAGACGCTCACTCCCATCGTGCAGGAGTACTTTGAACACGGCGACACCAATGAAGTAGCGGTAGGTTCATTTCAACAGAGTTTTCTGTAGGGCGAACTAGTGCTTTAATGTCCTAAACACTGGTGGACCTGCTTCTGCCTTTTTATCTGACAGTAGACAGTTCATTCTGAAGGATGTAGCTATGTTCTCTGATTTGACCCTATGAGACCACTCCCTCTTCTTGGCCAATACCCTCTCTCTCTCTCCATGATCAACTCTTTATTCCATCTGACCAAAACCCATCCCCCTCTCTCCCCTCTGTAGGAGCTCCTGGGTGAACTCAACCTGGGCTCCATGTCTAGCGGGGTGCCCATGCTGGCTGTGAGCCTGGCCCTGGAGGCAAAGGCCAGCCACAGAGAGCTGACGTCCAGGCTGTTGACGGACCTGTGTGGCCGCGTGCTGAGCCGTAGCGACGTGGAGAGCTCCTTTGACAAGTTACTAAGGGAGCTGCCTGACCTGGTGTTGGACACACCTGGAGCCCCTCAGGTACTGTGTGTGATATCGCGCCGTCTAAGAATAGAAGTGTTTGGGTGTATCTGTGAAAATGTCTAATTGACCGTGGAGGCCAATGTGTAGGACCGTGTGCCCTTGTGAATGTTTGAGTGACTTAGCAGGCGCACTGCAGTGTGTATATGTGGTGTCTTTTATGCTTGTGCTGTGCTTCTGTGTTCTGTTCTGCATGCAAACTGGACCAGTCTATCTCAGAACAGAACGCATGTGTTCTGTTTGGAAATTCTATATGCGGGTCATAAAATAAGAGCTTTACAGTTACAATAGCCATCTGACCGTTCCAATCTACTGTAAAGTCAACAGACGTACTGTTCAAACATGGTATTTATTAGGGATCCCCATTAGCTGTTGCCAAGGCAGCAGCTACTCTTCCTGGGGTCCAAACGCATTAAGGCACTTACATCACATATAATACAATACATCATACAACATTATTACACCACTACAATACAACATGTATAATACCACAATATTACACCACTACAATACAACATGTATAATACCACCATACAACAATATTACACCACTACACATCTACAATACAACATGTATAATACCACAATATTACACCACTACAATACAACATGTATAATACCATCATACAACAATATTACACCACTACAATACAACATGTATAATACAACAATATTACACCACTATACATCTACAGTACAACATGTATAATACCACCATACAACAATATTACACCACTACAATACAACATGTATAATACCATCATACAACAATATTACACCACTACAATACAACATGTATAATACCATCATACAACAATATTACACCACTACAATACAACATGTATAATACCATCATACAACAATATTACACCACTACAATACAACATGTATAATACCACCATACAACAATATTACACCACTACAATACAACATGTATAATACCACCATACAACATTATTACACCACTACACATCTACAATACAACATGTATAATACAACAATATTACACCACTACAATACAACATGTATAATACCATCATACAACAATATTACACCACTACAATACAACATGTATAATACCACAATATTACACCACTACAATACAACATGTATAATACCATCATACAACAATATTACACATCTACAATACAACATGTATAATACCACCATACAACAATATTACACCACTACAATACAACATGTATAATACCATCATACAACAATATTACACATCTACAATACAACATGTATAATACCACCATACAACAATATTACACCACTACAATACAACATGTATAATACCACAATACAACAATATTACACCACTACAATACAACATGTATAATACCACAATATTACACCACTACAATACAACATGTATAATACCACAATATTACACCACTACAATACAACATGTATAATACCATCATACAACAATATTACACCACTACAATACAACATGTATAATACCACAATATTACACCACTACAATACAACATGTATAATACCACCATACAACAATATTACACCACTACAATACAACATGTATAATACCACCATACAACAATATTACACCACTACAATACAACATGTATAATACCACAATATTACACCACTACAATACAACATGTATAATACCATCATACAACAATATTACACCACTACAATACAACATGTATAATACAACAATATTACACCACTACAATACAACATGTATAATACCATCATACAACAATATTACACCACTACAATACAACATGTATAATACAACAATATTACACCACTACAATACAACATGTATAATACCACCATACAACAATATTACACCACTACAATACAACATGTATAATACCACCATACAATATTACACCACTACAATACAACATGTATAATACAACAATATTACACATCTACAATACAACATGTATAATACCACAATATTACACATCTACAATACAACATGTATAATACCACAATATTACACCACTACAATACAACATGTATAATACCATCATACAACAATATTACACCACTACACATCTACAATACAACATGTATAATACAACAATATTACACCACTACAATACAACATGTATAATACCACCATACAACAATATTACACCACTACAATACAACATGTATAATACCACAATATTACACCACTACACATCTACAATACAACATGTATAATACCACAATATTACACATCTACAATACAACATATATAATACCACAATATTACACCACTACACATCTACAATACAACATGTATAATACCACAATATTACACATCTACAATACAACATGTATAATACCATCATACAACAATATTACACCACTACAATACAACATGTATAATACCACAATATTACACATCTACAATACAACATGTATAATACCATACAATATTACATACATACAACATGTATAATACCATCATACAACAATATTACACCACTACAATACAACATGTATAATACCACAATCACCACTACACACTACAATACAACATGTATAATACACAATGTTACACCACTACAATACAACATGTATAATACCACCATACAACATTATTACACCACTACACATATAATACCACCATACAACAATATTACACCACTACAATACAACATGTATAATACCACCACAATGTTACACCACTACAATACAACATGTATAATACCACCATACAACATTATTACCCCACTACAATACAACATGTATAATACCACCAACATTATTACACCACTACAATACAACATGTATAATACCACAATATTACACCACTACAATACAACATGTATAATACCACCAATACAACATATAATACCAATACAACAATGTATAATACCACCATACAACAATATTACACCACTACAATACAACATGTATAATACCACCATACAACAATATTACACCACTACAATACAACATGTATAATACCACCATACAACAATATGCGTTGGTCTGTACCTTTGTCTCTTCACAGTCCCCGCTGTTCCAAAAGGTGTATTTTTACCTGTTTTTTTTTTTGTGTCTGATTCTACTGCTTAGATCAGTTAGTTACCTGATGTGGAATAGAGATCAAATCAAATGTATTTATGAAGCCCTTCGTACATCAGCTGATGTCTCAAAGTGCTGTACAGAAACCCAGCCTAAAACCTCAAACAGCAAGCAATGCAGGTGTAGAAGCACGGTGGCTAGGAAAAACTCCCTAGAAAGGCCAGAACCTAGGAAGAAACCTAGAGAGGAACCAGGCTATGTGGGGTGGCCAGTCCTCTTCTGGCTGTGCCGGGTGGAGATTATAACAGAACATGGCCAAGATGTTCATAAATCACCAGCATGGTCAAATAATAATAATCACAGTAGTTGTCGAGGGTGCAGCAAGTCAGCACCTCGGGAGTAAATGTCAGTTGGCTTTTCATAGCCGATCATTAAGAGTATCTCTACCACTCCTGCTGTCTCTAGAGAGTTGAAAACAGCAGGTCTGGGACAGGTAGCACGTCCGGTGAACAGGTCAGGATTCCATAGCCGCATGCAGAACAGTTGAAACTGGAGCAGCAGCACGGCCAGGTGGACTGGGGACAGCAAGGAGTCATTATGCCAGGTAGTCCTGAGGCATGGTTCTAGGGCTCAGGTCCTCCGAGAGAAAGAGAGCATACTTAAATTCACACAGAACACCGGATAAGACAGGAGAAGTACTCCAGATATAACAAACTGACCCTAGCCCCCTGACACAAACTACTGCAGCATAAATACTGGAGGCTGAGACAGGAGGGGTCGGGAGACACTGTGGCCCCGTCCGATGATACCCACGGACAGGTCCAAACAGGCAGGATATAACCCCACCCACTTTGCCAAAGCACAGCCCCCACACCACTAGAGGGATATCTTCAACCACCAACTTACCATCCTGAGACAAGCCCGAGTATAGCCCACAAAGATCTTCGCCACGGCACAACCCAAGGGGGGCGCCAACCCAGACAGGAAGATCACGTCAATGACTCAACCCACTCAAGTGAGGCACCCCTCCTAGGGAAGGCATGAAAGAGCACCAGTAAGCCAATAAAAGTAACAAAAAATTTAACGGTAGTAAAACAACAATAGCGAAGCTATATACAGGGGGTACCGGTTAGTCGAGGTATTATGTACATGTAGGTAGTTATTAAAGTGACTGCATAGACAATAACAGAGTAGCAGCAGTGTAAAATGTCTTGTGGGGTATGCATTAGAGGTCGACCGATTATTGGAGGACCAAAACAAATCCGATACCAGTTAATCAGCCAACAATTTTTTTTTCTCATTTGTAATAATATTTACAACAATCCTGAATGAACAATGAACACTTTTTATTATAAATGAATACATAAATAAAATCTATTTAGTCTCAAATAAATAATAAAACGTGTTTAAATAATGCAAAAAGTGTTGGAGAAGAAAGTAAAAGTGCAATATGTGCCATGTAAAAAAGCGACCGTTTGAGTTCCTTGCTCAGAACATGAGAACATATGAAATCTGGAGGTTCAATATTCCCAGTTAAGAAGTTTTAGGTTGTAGTTATTATAGGAATTATGATGCGTTGACTATTTCCCTCTATACCATTTGTATTTCATATACATTTGACTATTGGATGTTCTAATAGGCACTTTAGTATTGCCAGCCTAATCTCAGGAGTTGATTGAAGTGCTTGAAGTGATAAACAGCGCTGTGCATCAAGCATTGCTAAGAGCTGCTGGCAAACGCAGTAAAGTGCTGTTTGAATGAATGCTTATGAGCCTGCTGCTACCTACCACTGCCCAGTCAGACTGCTCTATCAAATCATAGACTTAATTATAATAAACACACAGAACTACGAGCCATTGGTCATTAATGTGGTCAAATCCAGAAACTATCATTTCGAAAACTAAACGTTTATTCTTTCAAGGAAATATGGAAGCGTTCAGTATTTCATCTAACGGGTGGCATCCAGTCTAAATATTGCTGTTACGTTGCACAACCTTCAATGTTATGTCATAATTACGTAAAATTCTGGCAAATTAGTTCGCAACGAGCCAGGCAGCCCAAACTACTGCATATACCCTGACTCTGCGTGCAATGAACGCAAGAGAAGTGACACAATCCCCTAGTTAATATTGCCTGCTAACATGAATTTCTTAACGAAATATGCAGGTTTAAAAAATATACTTCTGTGTATTGTTTTTAAGAAAGGCTTTGATGGTTAGGTACAATTGTGCTTTTTCCACGAATGCACTTTTGTTAAATCATCACCCGTTTGGCGAAGTTGAAGTAGGCTGTGGTTCGATGATACATTTACAGGAACCGCATTGATTATATGCAACGCAGGACAAGCTAGTTAACTACACATGGTTGATGATATTACTAAGTTAACTTCTAAGCAATCTTCACATAATCACTAGTTAAGTTTAATGCTAGCTAGCAACTTAACTTGGCTCCTTGCAGCCACAAGGTCCTTTTGACACTACACTCGAGTAACAGGTGGTCAGCCTTCCATGCAGTTTCCTCGTGAATTGCAATGTAATCGGTGTCCAAAAAGGCTGATTACCGATTGTTTTAACTTGAAATCGGCCCTGATTACTCGGTCGACCTCTAGTATGCATGGCTGTCCGAGCTGTGTGCTAGTAGTTTTTAAACAGACACCTCGGTACATTCAGCTTGTCAACACTTCTTACAAAAACAAGTAGTGATGAAGTCAATCTCTCTTCCACTTTGAGCCATGAGATTGACATGCATATTATTAATATTAGCTCTCTGTGTACATTTAAGGGCCAGCCGTGCTGCCCTGTTCTGAGCCAGCCGTGCTGCCCTGTTCTGAGCCAATTGTCATTTTCCTGTCCCTCTTTGTGGCACCTGACCACAAGACTGAACAGTAGTCAAGGTGTGACAACTAGGGCCTGTAGGACCTGCCTTGTTGATAGTGTTGTTAAGAATGCAGAGCAGCGCTTTATTATGGACAGACTTCTCCCCATTTTAGCTGCTGTTGTATCAATGTGTTTTTACCATGACAATTTATTCATTATAAGATTTGGGAATGATTTGTCCCAGATACAATGCTTTTTGTTGTTGGTGTCACTACTGTGTGGGATGTATGTTGTTGTACTGTACCCTGTGCATAACAGAGCTGGGTTCAAACAGTATTTCAAATACATTTGCCTTAGAGTGCCAGGTGGACAAGGTTTCCACTTTGTGTGTTCCGTTCCACTGCGCCAGGCAAGCTCAATCAAGCCCAGTTGAAGAATTCTCAACCAGCTTCACCTGGAATGCTTTTCCAACAGTCTTGAAGGAGTTCCCTCATATGCGGAGTGCTTTTTTGATGCTTTAATTCACTCTGCAGTCCACCTCATCCCAAACCATATCAATTGGTTTGAGGTTTGGTGATTGTGGAGGCCAGGTCATCTGATGCAGCACTCCATCACTCTCCTTCTTGGTTAAATAGGCCTTACACAGCCTGGAGGTGGTTTGGGTCATTGTCCTGTTGGAAAAACAAATTATAGTCCCACTAAGCGCAAACCAGGTGGGATGGCGTATTGCTGCAGAATGCTGTGGTAGCCATGCTGGTTAAGTTTGCCTTGAATTCAAAATAAATCAGACCGTCACCAGCAAAGCACCATCACACCTCCTCCTCCATGCTTCACGGTGGGAACCACACATGTGGCGATCATCCGTTCACCTACTCTGCGTCTCACAAAGACACGGCGGTTGGAACCAAAAATCTCACATTTGGACTCAACAGACCAAAGGACATGTTTCCACCGGTCTAATGTCCATTGCTCGTGTTTCTTGGCCCAATAAAGTCTCTTCTTATTGGTGTCCTTTAGTGGTTTCCTTTCAGCAATTCGACCATGAAGTCCTGATTCACACAGTCTCCTCTGAACAGTTGTCTGTTACTTCATTTATTTGGGCTGAAATTTCTGAGGCTGGTAACTAATCAACTTATCCTCTGCATCAGAGGTAACTTTGGGTCTTGCTTTTCTGTGGCGGTCCTCATGAGAGCCAGTTTCATCATAGCGCTTGGTTATTTATTTTATTTAACTAGGCAAGCCCAGTTAAGAACAAATTGTTATTGACAATGACTACACTTGAAGAAATGTTAAAAGTTCTTGACCTTTTCCTTATTGGCTGACCATGTCTTAAAGTAACGATGGACTGTTTTCTCTTTGCTTATCTGAGCTGTTCTTGCCATATTATGGCCTTGGTCTTTTACCAAATAGGGTTATCTTCTGTATACCACCCCTAGCTTGTCACAACACAACTGATTGGTTCAAAAGCATTAAGAAGAAAATAAATTCCACAAATTAACTTAACAAGGCACACCTGTTAATTGAAATGTATTCAGGTGACTACCTCATGAAGCTGGTTGAGAGAATGCCACGAGAGTGCAAAGTTGTCAAGGCAAAGGGGGGTTACTTTGCAGAATCTCAAATATAAAATACATTTTGATTTGTTCACCACTTATTTTTTTTATTACTACATGATTCCATATGTGCTATTTCATAGTTTTGATGTCTTCACTATTATTCTACAATGTAGAAAATAGTAAAAATATAGAAAACCCTTGAATGAGTAGATATATGGAAACTTTTGACTGGTACTGTATATATTTATTGATAGCCAAGGGACACTCAGTCATAATTGACAAATTAAGCATTTGTGTTTAATGAGTCCTCCAGATCAGTATGTATGTATGGAGTAAAAAGTACATTATTTTCTTTAGGAATGTAGTGGAGTAAAAATCGTAAAGTACAAAACTAAAGTTGTGCCTAACAACAGTATTTTTACGTAGGTACTTTTCACCACTGAATAACACTGTGGTACTGCTTACTGTAGATAAGACTGTCTGTGAAAGAAAGCGATGGTGAGTTTCAGCTCTTTTCTTTCTGTTCTCCCCGTCCACACAGAGCAGACATGCGATCTCTCGCCTCATTGTCTCGGCAGCGCCAGGCACAAAATGCTAGCTCAGCGTAGGAGGCTGATACAAGGGTTATTTATCATCCCTCCCTCTCTCACTTTCTCTCTCACGTGTCTGTCCTCCTACTCTCTCTCTCTCTCTCACTTCCCTGCAAGGCCACCCTCTCTCTGTTCTTCCCCCTGACTGTGCAGTCTCTTTCTCTCTCATTCCTCTCTTTCCAGACTGGTTCTGGTCAGATGAGTTTGGGGCTCTCTTGTCTGCACAGACACAATGGCTTGTTAGCAACAGGCTTTGTCCAGTTTGTCCTGTCCAGAACAGCAAGGCCAGCTCGTTCTCTGGCTTTTCTCATCCCCGTCACGCTCGCTCTCATATCTCTGACTCATGTCAACAAACACTGCCACTGTCACCTCATCCCAAACAACAAGTGTTTATGCATCCATCCAGCCTCTGGTCTCTCCATTGGCCTACTTTGATGCTAAATGTAAGTGATTTGTTGTCTATTTGCCTCTGCAGTAATTCATTATAAAAATGTGTGTATTGTACTATAATGGTTTATGGCTGTGCAGTTACACTTACATGTGTTCCTGATGCTTCATTTCCAAATGGATTACATTATTCTGCAGTCAGGATATTTCAGGCCCATGGGCTATTTGGCAACAGTTCAGTCTGTCCTCTTTATTTTGATTTCTTTGTTGGCAGAGCTAACTTCCTGTTCTGTTGTTTTGGGTGGACCAGAGAGAACAGTGTTCGAGACCAGTGTGTGTTAACCGTGTTTTCTTTGTCTTTCAGCTCGTCGGCCAATTCATTGCCCGGGCTGTCAAAGACCAGATCCTCTCCAAGAGCTACTTAGACGGCTACAAGGGGAGAGTCGACTGTGTCCATGCAAGGTATGTGTTGGTGTCCTTATTAAACACCTTCTCGCATTTCTATGTGGTATGATCATGGCGATGTTGAGGGGGTTTACAGTATACCCTTATAGGCACAACCAGGTCTGGGAGGCTCACAGAGATCTGCAATACTCCATTAAAGATTCAGTTTTCAACTCCATACCAGTTTTTCAACTCTACTGTAAAATTGCCTGCTCCGTGGGAAAATGTGTGGAGTTTCAGGAAATTAGCTTTAAATTGGCAAAATGTTCTCTCCGATGCAGAGTGGGGGGCCTTTTAAAATGTTCTTTCCCAGGTCTTGAGACTTAGCATGCACTGCAGCAATCGTAATAAAAACATGTTTTATCACACTCTCTAACGTTGGAGTTGTGTTCTGATATTGAGGGGTCCCTGATGAATTTGCTATAATAAAAGGGGTCCCCCGGCCCCAAAAAGTTTGGGAACCCCTTGGGTTATGTTGTGTTTCGCCTTGTAATTTGGTGGGCGGATTCACAGAGACCAATGAGTGAAGCTTTTGGGGGAGTGTCATACATGGATTACAGACTAGTTGGTGGCTTGTTGTTAGGCAGAGTTTACGTAATTAAATGTCTTCGTTCTATGAATGCATTGACAGAACTTGAGGGAAATCCAATACATCCCGAGGGATGGTTTATGGGAGTTTGGAGTGAGAGGGTATAAACCAGGGCAGCAGAATTCATGACTAAGGGAAGGATAATTCCATGAACGAGGGAGGTAGAGATAGATGATTGACTGAATGATGACAGCGTCCACACTGACGTGTCGCCATGTTTTTTCCCATATAGGGCGGCCTTGGACCGGGCGGCGGTGCTGTTGAAGATGGGCATGGGCGGCCTGCGCATCGACAACCTCTGGGGAACAGGTGGGGGTCAGAGACCTGTCACCCAGCTCGTCAGAGAGGTGAGACCTGCTCATTTTATAGAGGACGGAACGAGCTGCTTGTCAGGTGTGTTCTCTATGCTCTGTCCTTTGTCTGCCAGCTATTTAAATCCTGTCTGTGCTGTTCTCCAAATTAAGTTATTGGATTGTAAATTTCATTGAGCTTTCACTATGAAAGGGTGAGGTCACCAAGACCTGCTTTAGTTTAACTGATGTCTCCAGTGATCACATGATATCGACACGTCCATTACGGCTACTCGGAGGTACATGCCACCCTTCACGTGAATATCTCAGCCGTTGCTGAACTATGTCTTAGTTTCATGTGTTCTTCCTATTCCCTATCTATGAGCGGGCCTTTTTGTTGTCGTCGATGAACCTCAGGTGTACGATGGGCATACATTGACTTTGGATATCCCATTTTCTCTACTTGTATCAGATGACCCTGTTGCTGAAGGAGTATCTTCTGTCTGGAGACAACAAGGAAGCAGAGAGGTGTCTGAGAGAACTGGAGGTGCCACACTTCCACCATGAGTTTGTCTATGAGGTAACTCACGGCATCTGTTGTCTAGTTTTTCTTTCCCCAGTTTTCATGTTATCTTGTATGAACGTATTACCTGTAGGTGCATTGGAAATGTACTCTCTGTTGGAGGGTTGTTTTGCTTGAGAATATCAAACTGACATACTGAATTTTCCTTAGTTGATTGTAAGAAAAGTTATTCATCTTGTCTTCCTATTATCAATAGGCCATAGTCATGGTCCTGGAATCCAAAGGGGAGAAAACGTTCAAAATGGTTCTGCAGCTGCTGAAGTTTCTGTGGGTGTCCTCCATCATCACTGTGGACCAAATGAGAAGGGTGAGCTTGAGTGCCACCTGGTGGTAACATTATACTACTGCAGTGTATATGGCGCCACCTGGTGTTGAAACTATTGTGGGTCGAGAACCAATGGGAGATATAATACTTTTTACCTAAAATCAACTGCATCTCCTTGTTTACCATTGATGTGATCTATAAAATGTTCCACACTTATTTTTTTCATTGGAATTACATTGAAAGTCACTGTTTACATAATTATCTTGTTTGCAGGGATACGAAAGAGTTTACATGGACATAGCTGAAATCAACATCGACGTCCCTCGTGCGTACTTCATCTTGGAGCAGTTTGTCGACAAGAGTTTCAGTGCTGGCTTCATCTGTGAAAAGCTGAGGGATCTTTGTCCTAGTCGGTAACTATCTTTTTAATTTGCTATTTTTGTTTCTCTCTCACACACATCCATGTTTTAAGATTGATGGAGATGTACTGATTTTGGCTATTTTCACAGGGGCCGGAAGAGATTTGTGAGCGAGGGGGACGGCGGTCGCTTCAAATTGGAAAGCTACTGAGAAGCCATTTTGTGCCAGAGATGTTCCGCTAAACTGAAGCTACTTTTTTACTATGATCCATGTCAGTTATTGTTTTCCTTAACAGTGAACGAATGTACATTTAAAAAATAAAAAAAATGCGTAAAATCGCACTTTGTTCTTTAGTTGAAGAAAAGTTAGACGATACACCCATTTAAGGTGTTTGAGTATACATGTATAAGCTAAAAACCCAGAAAGTGCCACACCTCAACGAGTCATTCCATGTTGTTTTTAGATTCTCTTTATTTCACTGCCACTCCTTTCTTGTTCTAGATGAAAGTGTTTGTACAATAATTAAACTGGTTTGTGTATAAAGCTTTTTAATGAAAAGGGGGGACAGATCGTTGGTTCGAAGCAACACCTTCCCTCACCAGCTGCTGTCTGTTTCTAGCCTGGTTTCAAGAGCTGTTTGTGCTGTTTTACACAACTTCTATCATAGGAATTTGGGCAAGATGGCACAAACAGATCTGGGTACCAGACTAGTCTATGCTGTGCTTGACTTTCTTTTTTTTTTTAATTACTCAAGGCAATTAATAAAACATAAAGTTAAGAGATTGGGAACTAGTTTGCGATAATTTCACAACAAAATGGTGTCCAGAATGTTTATTTTTATATTTGGGGAACACTGTTGTGAAATGTACCAAGTCTTAATTGCTCCATGATTGTCAAAAGTTCAATAAATTGCTATACAAAATGTTTGCTATTGTCAATGTATTTGTGTGAGTAGATGAAAGATGACTTGAATCATGGTACTAGATTTAGGAAAACACCATAAAAGGGGAAATAAATCTTAGTTTTATTTGAAGAACATGTTCACAACAGATGTTATTTACCTAAACTCCAATTCAACTTCTCTCAGAAATAAGACTTCCCATAATTACAAGGCTATTATACATTCACAGCTATCAAAATAATCCATGAGATTGATGCCAACAGTGCTATATTGCAATATTAGGTTGTGACTAGTGTGAACCTCTGCCCTCCATTGTATCCATCTTAACTTCTGTCTGTAGTCCATTTTGTGTCTACTTGTGTAGCTACTGTCCTCCATTGTGGCTCATTCAGTTCCTGTTGCTTGATAATAAAACTACTCTGGCTATTGTCCATTTTGTGTCTACTGACCCTACTACTCCATGGGCTGCCATTGCATGTCTACTGTGTCTCCTGCTGCTCTTTCAGTGCCAGATCCTGTTGCTTGATGGCCTCCTGGGCCTCCAGTTGCATCTTCTCCAGTTTCTCCAGGGTGACTGATTTCAGAGGCATCAGCTTGGGTTTACACAGCACCATGGTGGGGACATCCTCCATGGACAACTGCCCTTTGGATGGTAGCATAACCAAGAGTGAGAAGTTACAGGCTTGTCTTCTAGTTATCAGAATGCATCCAGGAAATAAGACAAACCCAGGTTTCCTGCATGCCACAAGCCTAGGAATGAACCAACTCGTACACTTACCAAGACTGTCTTAATAGAATAGACTCAATACTATGATCAATATAATCAACATGGTATACTCTTGTAGCACTGTGCAGTTTTTCTCTGAACATACTGTAGTTAAGTTTTCAGGTAAAGAGAAAACGAATCTGGTGGGCTACGCGTAGGTGTATATTTTGGGGTCAGTGACCGGTTTCAACAGTAGATAGCAGAGAGGTATTTCAGTAGGAGTAAAAACCTGAAGGAACATAACATCGGTCGGCACACACTTGGCAGTGTTTCGAGGTGTTCCTTCTACTGAAAGGAATGTGTTTACGGTATTTTAGAGCATCTAACGTCACTGCAGAAGTGAAGGGGTGGCTGTGTTGAGTTGCATGATAGACGAAATTGCTCATTTATACCACAGACTTTATTGATAATGGTCGTTACTCACCTTGTTTGGGCAACACTTCTCTGAACATCGATTTGACTTCAGGCATTATGTATTGGTAGGTCCAGCTGAAATAAAAGCATGAATAATTATAGTTGGCATCTGGCAAAATGTTAAGGCACGATAAGATGGCTAGCAACTGTTGTTGAGCTTAGTTAGCTACTACACGATTTATTTAGTCACTGATGATGATTCAAAACATATTTATTCATCCTTCTTCAGTCATATAGGTACGTGATGTTATCGTCACGAAATTGGCCATAACCATAACATTACCTCAGGGTGATGGGTTGCCAAGCCAAACAAACCAATGTTTGTTCCTTTCCGGGATTGTCAGCTGGCTTTTTCTTCTACGATTTTACGACCCGGTTTAGAAACAGTGCATCGCATTGTAGCCATCTGGTGGGCAGAGTTGGAAGTTTATATTGAGTTCATAAAATCAAAAAAAAAAAAAAAAACACTACACATCATATAAATGTGATAAAAACAGAAATCACGAATTTTCTTTACATAATTTTATTTAAACATATCCTATCTAGCCTAGAGAGAAAATAAGGAGTGAGAAGATATGTAGAGGTAGGCAGTGCAGGGCTGCCAACTTTTAAAGAAAGCTTGGAGTGGGATTTGCTATGCGAGTTGCATTGCCTCCTGGCACAACCCCAAGATGGGGTCCTCCACCAGTAAAATGTTAGTTTTAAAGCAAATTTCCTGGAATTCTACATATTTTGACATGGCTTAGGCCAATTGGGGAGAGGGGGGATAAGAAAATAAAAACCACAGGAGGCTTTGAACATGAAACGAGCTCTCAGAATTCAACGACATTGTTACTTTGACATTTAAAGTATGCAAATATTTTTTTGTAAACATGTTTTTTAAGTAATTTGACACTTTGTTCAGACAATAATGAAATGAGATAAGGAGACAGGCAAATGCTAGAAACAATGGGAAGGTTGGAAGTAGGGATTGATCCCTGTTCTCGGGTGGAAAGTTGTATGTGACATGTGCCAAGGACATGTACCACTACACCAAGGCTCTCCACAGGAAATGTTAATATTAACGATTCATGACAGTGGGTAACCAAATTATAGATTGCACTCTCCTTGTCCATAGACTGCTTTCAAGGTAAGGACACAAACATTTGTATTTTGTAATTTGGGTGAACTCTCTTTAAAATCAGGCTGGAAGAAAATGTAATTTGCTCTCCAAGAGGGTTGGCCACCCCTGACCCTGTATATTTTCCAAGTGCTAGGTGTTTGAAAATGTTGTTGTTATAACAATACATTTTTCAAGATCACCCAACCTTCAAGAAAAATCGAATAATTATCAATATTCAGGTGGTTTATGCCTACTAGTTGAATATCAGTGGCATCATCTTACTCTACATAGACAAAACTATTGTCTATGTACAGTAAGATGATGCCAAGGATCTTCAACTCGTATGCGTAAATTAATTTGATATGATGCGTTTATGAGTTGTGAGACCCCCTACCATCTCTGCCTAGCATGCACACCAGTGGCGGATTTAGGCATAGGCGACATGGGCAGCCGCCCAGGGCAGCATCTTGCCGGGGGCGGCATGGGGAGCCCACACACAATATATATATATATATATGAATTTAAAAAACACAAAGAAACAACAAATATTCAGAATGGTGACATTTGCGAGATGGTTTTCTATCACTCATTTGCACGTCATGTCAATGATATCATGTCACCGTGTGGGACTGTGGGTCAATTAACCTTGTCGGAGTGGGCGCCCTGATTCTAGTTTGTGAGCTAGGCAGGCCTCACACTCAGAAGTATGAGATGGGGAGTGGGACGGGGGTAGGTTGACCTCAGGTCTCCCCACCGGAAGCCAGAGGTAGGGGGAGCGGGGAATCTATCAAATAGCGCACATCTAACTTAGTACAGTACTAATGCAATTAGTAATGCAATTAGTTGTGCAATTTAGTGGTGTGTGTTTCTTGTTTGAAGTTCAATAGTGTAATAATCAGGTTCTATTCTCTATAAGTGTGTTATTCTCTTTGTGTATTTGTGTGATATAGGATTGGTGCAATTTAGTTTTATTTGTGTGTTTTTGTTAGCAATAGGGTAATAGTTTAATAATTAAATTATATATATATTTTTTATTTATAAACTACAATTTGTTTTTATTTGTCTTTGTTACTTATTTTTATATTTATGAGTCTTTTTATTTATGTTGTTCCAAATGTCTGAATAAAAATGACAAGTGAACACAGGGGTTCGCCCAGGGAGCCATACAACAAGTTAGCACAGGGGTTCACCCAGGGAGCCATACAACAAGTTAGCACAGGGGTTCGCCCAGGGAGCCATACAACAAGTTAGCACAGGGGTTCGCCCAGGGAGCCATACAACAAGTTAGCACAGGGGTTCGCCCAGGGAGCCATACAACAAGTTAGCACAGGGGTTCGCCCAGGGAGCCATACAACAAGTTAGCACAGGGGTTCGCCCAGGGAGCCATACAACAAGTTAGCACAGGGGTTCGCCCAGGGAGCCATACAACAAGTTAGCACAGGGGTTCGCCCAGGGAGCAATACAACAAGTTAGCACAGGGGTTCGCCCAGGGAGCCATACAACAAGTTAGCACAGGGGTTCGCCCAGGGAGCCATACAACAAGTTAGCACAGGGGTTCGCCCAGGGAGCCATACAACAAGTTAGCACAGGGGTAGTGAACACAGGGGTTCGCCCAGGGAGCCATACAACAAGTTAGCACAGGGGTTCGCCCAGGGAGCCATACAACAAGTTAGCACAGGGGTTCGCCCAGGGAGCCATACAACAAGTTAGCACAGGGGTTCGCCCAGGGAGCCATACAACAAGTTAGCACAGGGGTTCGCCCAGGGAGCCATACAACAAGTTAGCACAGGGGTTCGCCCAGGGAGCCATACAACAAGTTAGCACAGGGGTTCGCCCAGGGAGCCATACAACAAGTTAGCACAGGGGTTCGCCCAGGGAGCCATACAACAAGTTAGCACAGGGGTTCGCCCAGGGAGCCATACAACAAGTTAGCACAGGAGTTCGCCCAGGGAGCCATACAACAAGTTAGCACAGGGGTTCGCCCAGGGAGCCATACAACAAGTTAGCACAGGGGTTCGCCCAGGGAGCCATACAACAAGTTAGCACAGGGGTTCGCCCAGGGAGCCATACAACAAGTTAGCACAGGGGTTCGCCCAGGGAGCCATACAACAAGTTAGCACAGGGGTTCGCCCAGGGAGCCATACAACAAGTTAGCACAGGGGTTCGCCCAGGGAGCCATACAACAAGTTAGCACAGGGGTTCGCCCAGGGAGCCATACAACAAGTTAGCACAGGGGTTCGCCCAGGGAGCCATACAACAAGTTAGCACAGGGGTTCGCCCAGGGAGCCATACAACAAGTTAGCACAGGGGTTCGCCCAGGGAGCCATACAAGCTAGAACCGCCACACAATTCTACAGTGTCAACAATGATATTGATTCCTAGAGCATTTAATATCCAATGCTTATTTGTCTGACGTATTCAACACTGTTCATGACCGGCTGAAAAAATACAGAGCCTCATATCATTTGCACACACTGTATATAGACTTTCTTTTTTTTCTATGTGTTATTGACTGTACGCTTGTTTATCCTATGTGTAACTCTGTGTTGTTGTTTGTGTCGCACTGCTTTGCTTTATCTTGGCCAGGTCGCAGTTGTAAATGAGAACTTGTTCTCAACTGGCTTACCTGGTTAAATAAAGGTGAAATAGAATAAAAATTCTAATAAAAAAATATTTTTCAAAGACACAGGTCAGCATATCAGATTTCACTTACTTAAATTCACTTACTTAAATTCACTAGCAAAATTGGGAAGGAGCTGAATAATAAAAGACGTGTGGGGAATAACAGTAGTGTTCTTGCTGAAAATTTAGCCCAATGTTAAGAATGAGAATTGATCCACTGATTAGACTAAATAAAGTAAATAGATAATACAATCTCCTGAAAATCACATAAATCTACCCCTTCGCCAAAACCAAATAATTGTTCTATTGTTTTGTCCCCCCTCTTGAATCAAACGTAGTGTTGGGTTCACAATCTGTTTGACCAAATTATTTGTTATAGTTACCAATTAGGTCACAATGCCAAACTTCCCTACTAAAACTGTGTGGGTCTGTCTGCTGCCTGTTCGTTGTCACAACCTAAATGCCAATCACCAAACGAGGGGACTAATGCAAACGTGGAGGAAATCGACATTAGTACATGCTGTCTAAAATCTGGATTCTGCAATAGGGAAGGCAGTAACAGCAAGCACATTTTGTTGACGACATTGTACATAAAACGGCGCGCTACCGTTGTGCACACACCTCAGCACAGAACGTGGTCTCTCTTTCTATTTAGCGCCACTCAAATCTTGAGGGGCGTTTCTTTAAAACATGCTTCCAATCCCCTTGATCTCTTACATAATTAGGCCAATCATATGCTTCAATGTGCCGCTGTTCACAGTGCTGTGGCAAGACAAGGCTCTGCTCGTGATGTTACATTGCAGGCGCAGATGCCCTGATTTCAAAACGATTTGGAGCACAGTTGAAAAGTGAACGCGCTGTCTATACAATTGAATAATTAGACAAATAAAATCAGTACTTTTCAATGCGTGTGATATAAAAGCTGTGCCGTGAGAACAGGGTCAAATGCGTGTCTCACCGCCAATGCGTGAGAGTTGGCAGCTCGGGTCGTGGCTAAAATAGATGCTCATGGAGCAGACCTAATCCAACCTCTTCGGGTGTGCATTATTATTCTAACTGACTGTTTGAATACGAATATAAACGAATTTATACTAAACCCTACGAGCAATATATGCTTGCTTCAAACATTCAATTTCACTCCCAGGAAAAAGCTTTGAGTTATATTCCGGGTTTTTCTGACTTTTACACTTTTATGATGACAATAAATATGCCAGGTAGCTAAATTACACATTTTCACCACTTTCACTTACACTCACCCAAACACCTTTTTCTGTTCAAGTAAGTCTCGTGATACATTGGTAATGCGTGCGTGTGACGCAATTTGGTGGTAGGGAGGGGACCCAAGCAACAGCAGTGGTAGGAAAGAGGAGGAAGCAGGGATGGTAGAGTCACACCTCTGAAGGTAAAACAGTTATATTATTTCATACCTTTCAATACACCTTTAAATCAAGCTGATGTTTTTATAGTAGGCCTCTTAAATGTCCCTTTTGTCATCCGCATAGCTTGGTTGATGACGCAGCCTTTCGGTAGGCTGAGAACCGCACTCTTTTGTTCAAGCTTCGTTCGGAATGGCCGCTGTTTTGAGAATGTTTTATTTTTTCCTCATTTCACTACGAGAGCGAGAAAAGGGCGCTGCGAAAATGCTTGACGCGAAAACGGTCTTGAATGACCAAGTGTCAATCTGTAAACTAACGATTTGAACATAATAGTTGTTATTATTTAGGTGTCAGTACAGTTGAAGAAGGTAGCTACAGGATTGAGCAGCGGGATAGTGGGGTTGCGTGCTTGCTTATTTCCCCGTGATAGGCTCGCGATTGTCGGGATGGTGTTCCAAGTCTGACAGCTGCTTTTGGTGGGGCCTACGGGAACCGCGCAGTCAGAACGCTCGGGTATGTGAGCTTGGAGGTTAACGTTAGCAATTAATTTTTATAAATAAGAAGGCCATCTAGCTACTGAGACTGATATTTGTTTCCTCTACCAGAATTGTACCTAGATATGACGTTGTCCAAGTTGTTTGCTCTACGATTTGACTGAATGGTTGCAAAAAATGTTTGCCAGCCTCACTTAGCTTCTGAAGTTAGCTTGATGTGTTGACGTTTCGTTTTTTGATTTCATGACGAGTTGAAATGATTTAGCTAGCTTGCTTACAGATTTTGTTAACACGACAAGGGTGACACTAAATTAAGAATGGCTAGCTATTTGCGGCTACTTTTCCCAAACAATCAATAGCTAACTAGCTAGTTTATGTCAGCCAGTTCGTAGGCTGGCTAACTAAGTAACTTAACGTTAGTATGTGGCTCTGACAAGAACAGCAGGACCACCCCATCGTTTGCTGCTGTATCATACACACACAGGTTGGCTTGCGTCTCGTTTTTACGCATATCAATCGTGATCTTGGACGTAACTTGACTTCCACGAACTGTGGCACCGGTTTTATCGATAATCTCTCTTTCCACGGATTTGTCATTGGCACGGTTACATCCTGCTTGTGCTGTGGGCTGGTTATGTAGCTAGTAGCTGCCTGCCACCTCACCAGTGCATCTCTTGCCATCACTGTCAAATGTAGACACACGTTACAGGAGCTGCGTAGTATTAGGCCTATTGGTTGTAATCATCTTTGATAGTCAGTCAGTGAGAGAGTTGTTAAGCCTGCCTAGTTAGCTAAATGCTTTGTAAAATGAAAAAAGATATGCAAGGGAAAGAGAGCAGACATAAACTCTGTCTGTCATTCATTCATTCAGGAGTGGACATGGGGAGATTGGGGGTTAAGGACTTTGGAACAATCAATCACAAATCTGGCAACTAAATGTATTTGCACAATTGTAGTGATTGTATCATATCATGTGTTATTCCAACTTTATTCCAGTGATGATGATATATGCGTATACTTATGCAATACTCAAAGGGAGAGGACAGAGAAGAAGAAAATTGGCCAGTCTTGAGCAAACATGACGCAACAACATGGGAAGACTTGGCAGGATTGGTAGTAGTGACTGCTTGCTTTGCCCAAGATGTCCACCAACTGGCTATAGGCTACATTATACAAGTAGAGGCTTAACAATTGGCACGTGAATTGAGGAAAGCTACAGTGATGATGGTGGATCATCATCATAATAATCAGAAGAAAATGGTGTCCAGCCTTCTCATTTTATGTATATCATGTATTGCACTGCCTGTCATTCATCCCAAACTTGGTTCCTCTCCTTTTGGTTCCTCTCCATGGAGTGGAATCTGGAATGATACATTTAGTCAGTCAGTGATGAAAAATAACTGGAAAGTTGCTGCGCTCCGTGACCCTTGACCTTATGTGCTTTTTCTACAGCATGACTTCGCCCACAAGTAATTTTTCTGGAATTGGGGGGGAGAGAGTGTGCTCCTTCGGTTCGGTCACCTGCATATTATTAAACTAGCTCATGTTTGTTTCAAACCTTTGGGTACATTTTATGATTTTGAAGAGGAATTTAAAGAATAAACAAACACTGACATCACACCCACTGCTTGTTTAGGTGAGGGCCAGTAGGTTAGTTCTCTGCTTGCCGTTGCCATGTTTATTGTTGGGATTTTGACACTTGATGCACCCCAGACTATGCCTGGTCACCAATCCACATCTCTCCGGCCAAACGCCACGCCCATTAAAATGTATTCTCCACAATGAGTCTGAATTTGATCTCCTCCCAGAGGACTTCTCGAATGCGAACACGTTCAAACCGTTTTGGTTGGCTCCAGTAACTGAAGGGTGTGGCCAGAGCCTGAACACGTGGGTAAAGCGGTGTTTCAGAAATGGTCATTGCTTTTGATACTCTGATTGGTTAGAGACAATCCAATCGCAGATGACTTGTTTTGTGTAACGGCCCTCACTTTAACGTCAGCAGAAAGGACTTCTACGATGGCAGTCTGACTGAATGATAGTTAGAGCAGCAAAATGAAATTCAGAATGAGTCGCCAGGCAACCCCAGACCCCACTGCCGTGTTGCATAGTTGCCTTTATCTAAGACATGATTGATGTGATAGCCTACTTACCCTATTTGAGGGTTTCCACAAGTTACCAATGCCACAAAGTCAAAATTGGCTATATCGTAAAAATACTCTACATGAAAACAAAAATGTGCTTTTTGGTCTTAAGTTTAGCAGTGACTTTGTGGCACGGGGTTTATGACTTTGTGGCAAGTAATGACGACCCTATTTGAGGGACCCAAAAGAAAATACAAAGAATCTGCCTGCTTTGATGCAACCAACTATTATTTTATACAGTCATGTGTTTTGATATTCAATGTCCATCACCTTTCTCTTAGTTCATTAGAATCTGGGTTGAGTCAGAGGTCATTCGGGGATTGCTGCTTTGCTCTAGGCCTAGTTCACAGTATACAGTCTCATTGTTATTTATGTATTTTTAATATTCATCATCTATTTTCTCTCTATTAGTAGCCTAATATAGAGTTCACAGTTATCCTAAGTCAGTGAAGTCCGTGCTGCTAGATACTTCTCTGTTGAGTGAACATAACTGTTACTGAGAAGAGCAGCACAAAATGTACCTACAGAGCAATATTAAAGACCCTGTGTAGTCAACATTCAGTTTTTGTATAATATTGTACAACAGCTGATGAAACTAACACTGTAAAAGTGTGAACACATTTGATCATTGTTATTTCCTGATAGATGCTAGTAGAAAATACAATCTACACAGGACCTTCTAATCACTTGGTTTTGCATGGGTGGAGTTTCAGCTTGCCTGATGACATCACTAGGGGAAAATGAATTAATAGATGAATAACAAAGAGTTACAAACCTCTGCCAATAACAGCAAGTTTCCAGTTTTCCCCACTCAGACCACTCTGACAGTCCTAGCAAAATAATTTAGTTTTTTTTGCTAATAAAGCAATATTTGTTATTTTTGACCATTTTTAATTGTGAGCTATTACAGAATTTATTTGATATAAAAACAGCAGAAATTGGGCCTTTAAGCTTATCTCTTTGTCATTAATGGGATCAACAGGACCCCTTTCTACCCCTATAGGTTTTATGAGTCTTATGCTTTGAAGACCGCTTCCTCCCAAAGATTAGACACACACAAACACCTACTCTCAGCAGCAGTGCTAACCTTTCCCTTAGCTCTGATCTGTTGCCAAGCCTGCTCTTTTTCTACACTACACACACGCATACCTAGAGCATAACAGACGACTTTATTAGGCTTCATACTGTAGCCTATTACTACATACAAATTATGCTATTACTGTACTACAGGCTGTGAGATGGAACCACAGAACTAGAATGAGGGTTAGAGGTTCCAAACCTTTCCTAGATAATCTATTTCTATGGACAGAACAAAGACAGAAACCAAGAGCCTTTGGTTTTATATAAATCATTTTGATGTTGAAGCTCTTGACAGTTGTTGTCAATTTGTCTTTTATGACCTTTAGGTTAAGTCAGGCCAACCTACTTACCAGGTTTTCTCAACATCACTTGTAGCTATTGTAGTACATTCATTGGCTTACAATGTCATCTCACTTAACCTGTTGAAGTTGCCTATGGCCTAGCTTATTCACTAATAGAGCTGGGAATTGCCAGAGACCTCGCAATACAATATTATCACGATACTTATGCGCCGATACAATATGAATTGTGATTCTATGTATTTTGATTAGAGCTGTCCCCAGGAAGAAGAGAAAAATTCTATATTGGTCAACCGAGTCGTCTGTTCTTTTGACCAATTATTTGGTTGACATTTTATAATGTGTATTTTTCCATTATATAGACACAATCCTATGTGCTTTAATCAAATCAGATATGCACTGAGCTTGTCTGATGCTTTAAGCAAACTGTTCAATTAAATAATTAAGACACAAATGACTAGAGGGAGGACGATCGCAATCCTCCCTGCTGCAGCGACCATCACAGAACACCAACAGTGTTTAACGCGCTGTCCGTGTTGCTGAAGCTGCAACAGTCATTTCTGACTGAAAAGTCGTTGCTGAAATCCTTAATTTGTTTAGGAAAAACATTCCCTCAATCCTTGCTGCCTTCATGTATTGCATGCGTGTCACCAATAGGGCCTGGCCTATAGCATATCATAATCACATCAATAATTGCTTATAACAAACTCCGAACACTAACACGTCACAGCAAAATGAGGGAATGTTTACTGGTTGCTCAGTAGGTAAAGGGGAAGTCAGGTGTGTGGAATGAGTGACTAGTTATGGAAAATACTGGAGATCAAGAAAAATAAAGTAAGGAGCAAGCAGTATGTGCATATTATGTGTGCCAAACAGGAGCTGTTAAGATTACAATAAACATTTTCGGACTGTTTGGAACAATGTAAACAACACTAAATTATAAGCATACCAGAGTTTGTTGTAACGTTCGTGAATTAAATTTCCGTAATGGAATGGTTTATTTGTTGTTTACGCTAATTATTCAAGACTCACTATATTTTATTTTAAAACTAAAATGGTTGATTGCATTTCAAATCATGAATGACTTGTATGCTGTGTGATATCATGAAGGAATTCATGATTTATTGATGCAGTACTGTAGCCTATTGAAATATAGGCCTAAGTAAGTTATGGTATTAAGAGTAAACAGGAGGTGCTCTTAGCCCTACAGCTCTTAGGCTGACAGCCTGGGGTGGCAGGTAGCCTAGTGGTTAGAGCTTTAGGCCATTAACTGAAAGGTTGCAAGATCGAATCCCTGAGCTGACAACCTAAAAATCTGTTCTGCCCCTGAACAAGGCAGTTAACCCACTGTTCCTAGGCCGTCATTGTAAATAATAATTTGTTCTTAACTGACTTGCCTAGTTAAATAGATGTTACAAAAAAACAACATATGGCAAATAGAAATCAACTGGATGGTGTTCAGAGATAGATGGGAGGGGTTGAGTGGAGCTGAAGGATGGGACTAAAGACAAACAAAACTAATGTAAAATATAATGTGTCTGTAAAATGTATATAGTATGTATAAGCTGGAAGTAGAAGCCTAAGTGGTGGTGGTCATTAGTTTAATCCAATTATGGGAGGGGTGATAGGGTTGAAGGAAAATATCCCATATTTATTTACATATACATACCATACCAGTCAAGTTTGGACACGCCTACTCATTCAAGGGTTTTAAAAAATATATATATATATATATATACTATTTTCTAAATTGTAGAAAAATAATTGAAGACAAACTATGAAATAACACACATGGAATCATGTAGTAACCAAAAAAGTGTTGAACAAATCAACATGTATTTTATATTTGAGATTCTGCAAAGTAGCCACCCTTTTCCTTGATGACAGCTTTGCACATTTGGCATTCTCTCAACCAGCTTCACATGGAATGCTTTTCCAACAGTCTTGAAGGAGTTCCCACATATGCTGAGCACATGTTGGCTGCTTTTCCTTCACTCTGCGGTCCAACTCATCCCAAACCATGTCAATTGGGTTGAGGTCGGGTGATTGTGGATGACAGGTCATCTGACGCAGCACTGTCCTTCTTGGTCAAATAGCCCTTACACAGCCTGGAGGTGTATTTTGGGTCATTGTCCTGTTGAAAAACAAATGATAGTCCCACTAAACGCAAACCAGATGGGATGGCGTATCGCTGCAGAATGCTGTGGTAGCCATGCTGGTTAAGTGTGCCTTGCATTCTAAATTAATCACTGACGGTGTCACCAGCAAAGCACCACCACACTACCTCCTCCATGCTTCACGGTGGGAACCACACATGCAGAAATCATCCGTTCACTAACTCTGCGTCTCACAAAGACATGGCGGTTGGAACCAAAAATCTCAAATTTGGACTCATTAGACCAAAGGACAGATTTCCACCGGTCTAATGTCCATTGCTCGTGTTTCTTGGCCCAAGCAAGTCTCCTCTTCTTATTTGTGTCCTTTAGTAGTGGTTTCTTTGCAGCAATTCGACCACGAAGGCCTGATTCACTCGGTCTCATCTGAACAGTTGATGTTATGTGCCTGTTACTTGAACTCTGAAGCATTTATTTGGGCTGCAATTTCTGAGGCTGGTAACTGTAATGAACTTATCCTCTGCATCAAAGGTAACTCTGGGTCTTCCTTGCCTGTGGTGGTCCTCATGAGAGCCAGTTTCATAGCTCTTGATGGTTTTTGTGACTGCATTTGAAGAAACTGTCAAAGTTCTTTAAATGTTCCATATTGACTGACCTTCATGTCTTAAAGTAATAATGGACTGTCATTTCTCTTTGTTTATTTGAGCTGTTCTTGCCATATTATGGACTTGAGCCCTATTTGGTAAAATATATATTCTGTATACCCCCTACCTTGTCACAACACAACTGATTGGCTCAAACACATTAAGGAAGGAAATTCCACAAATTAACTTTTAACAAGGCACACCTGTTAATTGAAATGCATTCCATGTGACTACCTCATGAAGCTGGTTGAGAGTGTGCAAAGCTGTCAAGTGTGTTGAGTGTGCAAAGCTGTCAAGGCAAAGGGTGGCTATTTTAAAGAATCTCAAATATATTTTGATTTGTTTAACACCTTTGGCTACTACATATGTTATTTCAGAGTGTTGATGTCTTCACTATTCTACAATGTAGAAAATATTAAAAATAAAGAACACCTATTAATTCAAGGGTTTAAAACTTTTGACTGGTAGTGTGTATATATGGATGATTTATAAAGCCAGGCACATTTAACAGGTAGGTTATTGATTATAGATCTATTTTAAGTTGGTTTTGATCAGTCATGGAAATAAGTGCTGAAAACATTGTCTCCCTATTTAAAAAGATGTAGACACATTATTGCATTGGCTCTATGCACACTCACTGGACTCTACCCACACAGTGACTACGCTCCAACACATACACAGCATTATGACACCACACACTCAGTCGCACATAGACACACTTTCACACTCTCCACATACGCTGCTGCCTAGTCACTTTTACCTCTACCTTCATGTACATATTACCTCTACTCCTTTTATATAGCCTCGCTATTGTTATTTTATTGTCAGTATTTCATTTTTTTCTTATTTGCATTTTTTTTAAATGTAATTATTATTTTTTTGTTGTTGAAAGGACTCGTAAGTAAGCATTTCACAGTAAAGTCTACACCTGTTGTCTTCAGGGCATGTGACAAATATAATTCGATTTGAACAAGCTGTGATGGAAAAATACTGTAGTTTTGGTACAGCCAGCTAGCTCAAATAACATTGCAATGTTGTCAAATTATAGGATTTAGAGAACGACCGATAATCTTCCAAGCTGACGTATTAGGACAATATTGGCCTTTTCTATTCTATCGGCCCCTATCTATTCGGTTTAGCTGATAGTCCTTCTACATAGCAAAGCTGCTGCTATGCCAGCCTGAGCCACGAGCATTGCACATAGGGCTGGGCAGTATACCGTATTTTACTATATACCGGTATTGATCCATGGACTGTTTAGTGTTTTTTATTATTTTTGTTTACCTTCTATAACAGTATTTGTATGTTTGGTTTGTAAATGTGATATGGCGTGTGTAATGAAAATATTTATAGTTACCTCTACTTGAGTCATCCCCCTCCGCTCTCGCATTCCATGCCACTTCCCATATTGACTTAGCCCCGCCCCCTTTCATTCAAGGAGCGCATTTGTTGTTGCTTCACCATGAGACTCTTGCGTTCAGTCTGCATGGTCAATGCAGTTGTCATCAACATTGTTGCATGTACGATGCTGTTTCATTTGATGACGATACATTGTGCTTAATGTAAATCCTCAAGCGTTCTATAATTACACTATGTGTTTGTCTTTTCTTAGCAAGTTTTAGCCGCTAATCGCTAGTTAGCTCGCTAGCTAGCTAATAAATGTACTGAGGCAAAGCTAGCTAATACAGCTTGATAACAGTGATGGTGTAGGCCTAAATCACCATGTTGTTTGCGCAACAGTATCTTCTAAATCAAAGAGGAATAGGCTAAGCATGACTGTTGGCTACATGAAGGAACATTTTAATGTAAGCAAAGATTATAGGGTCCCCTAGGAAATGCTGACTAACACTTTGGTACCTACCCTGTCACAATAACTCCTCCCTGGCATTTTCATTTCTTGTCATGTCAAATAACACTGTATTCTACTTCCATGATTCCAACAGTTCACCCAAGTGTTTTTGATCTAAATCACAATTGAAACATTTGGTTAAAAATAAGGCTTAGATTTGTTGCCTGTATTGTGCAGTCCTATGTGGCAGTGTGGAAATTCTCAAATAAGTGCAGGAAATGCAGAAAAAATGTACTGTAAAAAATACCATGATATGATAGCCCTAGCTCTAATTGCACAATGCTGAGGAATGTCTAGCTGGGAAAATCAACCACTGCAGCAAGCTGGCTCATTCTCCAACAGGAAGGTGCAGTATTGAGAAATGGATGAATTGACACTATGACCAAAATAAAATATTTTAGTTAATTCACTAATAATAAGGCTTGTGTCGACGTGCCCGGACATGCATGCAGTAAGCAAGCATCGAATAACCCCCACGATTTCAGGGAAGTTAGGAACCAATATACACAGGCAGTTAGGAAAGCAAAGGATAGCTTTTTCAAACAGAAATGTGCATCCTCCACCACAAATGCCAAAAAGTCCATGGACAATAAGAGCACCTAGGAAACACTGTCACCACTGATAAATCCATGATAATTGAGAATTTCATTAAGCATTTTTCTATGGCTGGCCATGCTTTCCACCTTTCCACCCCTACCCTGGTCAACAGCACTGCACCCCCCACAACAACTTGCCCAAGCCTCCCCCATTTCTCCTTCACCCAAATCCAGATGGCTGATGTTCTGAAAGAGCTGCAAAATCTGGACCCCTACAAATCTGCTGGGCTAGACAATCTGGACCCTCTCTTTCTAAAATTATCAGCCAAAAGTGTTGCAACCCCTATTACTAGCCTGTTCAACCTCCTCCTTCGTATCGTCTGAGATCCCCATAAATTGGAAAGCTGCCGCGGTCATCCCCCCCTTCAAAGGGGGAGACACTCCAGACCCAAACTGCTACAGACACATCTATCCTACCCTGCCTTTCTAAGGTCTTCGAAAGCCAAGTTAACAAACAGATCACCGACCATTTCGAATCCCACCGTACCTTCTCCGCTATGCAATCTTTTTTCCAAGCTGGTCTGGGTGCACCTCAGCCACGCTCAAGGTCCTAAACGATATCATAATCTCCACCGATTTGACAATACTGTGCAGCTGTATTCATAGACCTGGCCAAGGCTTTCAACTCTGTCAATCACCACATTCTCATCGGCAGACTCAACATCCTTGGTTTCTCAAATGACAGCCTCGCCTAGTTCACCAACTACTTCTCAGAGTTCAGTGTGTCAAATCGGAGGGCCTGTTGTCCGGAACTCTGGCAGTCTATGGGGGTGCCACAGGGTTCAATTCTCGGGCTGAATCTTTTCTCTGTATACATCAATGATGTCGCTCTTGCTGCTGGAGATTCTCTGATCCACCTCTACGCAGACAATACCATTCTGTATACTTCTGGCCCTTCTTTGGACACTGTATTAACAAACCTCCAAACAAGCTTCAATGCCATACAACACTCCTTCCATGGCCTCCAACTGCTCTTAAATGCAAGTAAAACTAAATGCATGCTCTTCAACCAATCGCCACCAGCCCATCCAGCATCACTACTCTGGACGGTTCTGTCTTAGAATATGTGGACATCTACAAATACCTAGGTGTCTGGTTAGACTGTAAACACTCCTTCCAGACTCACATTAAGCATCTCTAATCCAAAATTAAATCTAGAATCGGCTTCCTATTTCCCAACAAAGCATCATTCACTCGTGTTGCCAAACACCCTCGTAAAACTGACTATCCTACCGATCCTTGACTTCGGGTGATGTCATTTACAAAATATCCTCCAACACTACTCAGCAAATTGGATGCAGTCTATCACAGTGCCATCCGTTTTGTCACCATATACTACCCACCACTGTGACCTATATAATCTCATTGGCTGGCCCTCACTTTGGCTGGCTGCCAAACCCACTGGCTCCAGGTCATCTATATGTCTTTGCTAGGTAAAGCCCTGCCTCATCTCAGCTCACTGGTCACAATGGCAGCACCCACCCGTAGCATGTGCTTCAGCAGGTATATTTCACTGGTCACCCCCAAAGCCAATTCCTTTTGTGGCCGCCTTTCCTTCCAGTTCTCTGATGCCAATTACTGGAACAAATTGCAAAAATCATAGCGCCCTCACTAAGCACCAGCTGTCAGAGCAGCTCACAGATCACTGCACCTGTACATAGCCCATCTCTAAATAGCCCATCCAACTACCTCATCCCCATACTGTTATTATTCATTTGTTTTGCTCCTTTGCACCCCAGTATCTCTACTTGCACATTCATCTTCTGCACATCTATCACTCCAGTGTTTAATTGCTCAATTGTAATTATTTTGCCACTTTGGTCTATTTATTGCCTTACCTCCCTTACCTCATTTGCACATGCTGTATATAGACTTTTTTCCTATTGCGTTTATTGACTGTATGCTTGTTTATTCCATGTGTAACTCTGCTGTTTGTGTCGCACTGCTTTGCTTTATCTTGGCCAGGTTGCAGCTGTAAATGAGAACTTGTTTTCAACTAGCCTACCTGGTTAAATAAAGGTGGAAAAAAATAAGATTACGATTATTAGCCATGTCATCTGTGGTGTTAGCTAGCTAGCTATATTAGCTACTCTAGCTAGCTATATTAGCTACTCTAGCTAGCTATATTAGCTACTCTAGCTAGCTATATTAGCTACTCTAGCTAGCTATATTAGCTACTCTAGCTAGCTATATTAGCTACTCTAGCTAGCTATATTAGCTACTCTAGCTAGCTATATTAGCTACTCTAGCTAGCTATATTAGCTACTCTAGCTGGCTATATTAGCTACTCTAGCTGGCTAGATAAGCATGGTCCTAAGATATCAAATAGCTAGCTACGTTGGCTATTAGCTCCTAACATTAGCTGGTTTTTACACATGCACCATTTTCGGCAATGAGACATTTCCCCCTTCCCTTGTCCTTGTTAGATATTATGTACATTTATGGCTTGGTAGCAAATGCCATTGAGCTAGTTGTCATAGTAGCAGTACACAGCACCAAATGATATGAGCGATGGAGAGAGATGTGAAAGTAAACAGAGTTACAGCCTCACGCTATCCAATCGTAGCAGTAGGATACAAGTTAGAACCCGCCCATTTCTTGACAGATGGCCGAACTAGCCAATTGAGTTGTTTTGAATTTTGTCCTGGTAGGTGAGTTGTTTACAGTTCTGTCCTGACTGCAGAGAAAAAAAATGTTTAACTGAAAATGACAAAAATACTAGTTTCATAAGCATCCGTGATCACAAATCATGAAGTTACGTTGAACCCATTTACATTGATTAGATGTTATTTCATATCCTCAAACTAACAGCAGTGCCTACATGCCGGAGTGATGCTTCTATGCAAATGTTGTTAATCAGTAGGCTAATATATTGTGTATTTGGACCCCTTCACTTTTTCCACATGCAGCCTTATTCTAAAATTGATTAAATCGTTTTTTCCCCCTCAATCTACACACAATACCCCATAATGACAAAGCAACAAAAAAACGGTATTTAGAATTTTTTGCTAATTTATAAAATAAATCAAATCCTCCCATTCTTCCCTGCAGATCCTCTCAAGCTCTGTCAAGTTGGATGGAGATTTGCACAACTTTTTCCTGGCTTCTATAGAGTTGTTCGATCGGGTTCAAGTCCGGGCTCTGGCTGGGCCACTCAAGGACTTTCAGAGATCTGTCCCGAAGCCACTCCTATGTTGTTTTGGCTGAGTGCTTAGGGTCGTTTTCCTTTTGGAAGGTGAACCTTCACCCCAGTCTGAGGCCCTGAGCACTCTGGAGCAGGTTTTCATCACGGATCTTTTGGTACTTTGCTCCGTTCATCTTTCCCTCAATCCTGACTAGTCTCCCAGTCCCTGCTGCTGAAAAACATCCCCACAGCATGGCAGCACCATGCTTCACCGTAGGGATGGTGCCAGGTTTCTTCCAGATGTGACGCTTGGCATTCAAGCCAAAGAGCTCAATCTTGGTTCAGACCAGAGAATCTTGTTTGTCATGGTCTGAGAGTCTTTAGGTGCCTTTTGGCAAACTCCCAAGCGGGCTGTCATGTGCCTTTTTACTGAGGAGGGGCTTCTGTCTTGCCACTCTACCATAAAAGTTTGATGGGTGTAGTGCTGCAGAGATGGTTGTCCTTCTGGAATGTTCTCATCTCCACAAAGGAACTCTGGAGCTCTGTCAGAGTGTGGGTTCTTGGTCACCTCCCTGACCAAGGCCCTTCTCTGAGGCCACTGTGTTCTTGGGGACCTTCAATGCTGCAAAAATGTTTTGGTACCCCTCCCCAGATCTGTGCCTCGACACAATCCTGTCTCTGAGCTCTTCGGACAATTCCTTCAACCTCATGGCTTGGTTTTTGCTCTGACATGCACTGTCAACTGCGTGGCCTTATATGTGCCTTTCCAAATCCTGTCCAATCAATTGAATTGACCACAGGTGGACTCCAATCAAGTTGTAGAAACATTTCAAGGTTGATCAATGTGAACAGGATGCACCTGAGCAAAGGGTCTGAATACTTATGTAAATAAGGTATGACTCCACTGATCAGCCAAAACTAGATCAATAACTCGATGCATGCACACGCCCCTATTGAATATGCATTTACCTGTATTGTGAGTAGGCGTATGCCATCTTCATTTACAAGAGATTTACCATTCAAATCAAATTATTACCATTATGTTTTTTAGTTAGATTGGTAAAAACAAAGTAAAATGTATTGTTTGATTTTTAAAATTGATACATTAATGCGTACATGGCTCTCTGGGGAAATTCTGTTATCAAAATGTTCACATTTTCAAGCGGCAATCAGTAGTAGAAACAATAGTAATGCGTACTCCCCACCCCTGGTTAGGTACAAAGCTGAGGCATGGGGCTGGAGACATTGACTCACTCTCAAATTCATAGACACAACTTTGGATGCAAGGATTAGTCATCCATGATATCAACATTAGCTTTAACCATGTTTTGAGGCTATATAGTGTTTGTTTACATTTTACTTTGTTTTAACATTGGAGTGAAACAAGCTTATGTTTCGGGTTCTGTTGGGGTGTGACAGTTGAATTAAGCTCATGAGGCATTTTTAAGTGTATATTCATCAAGAATCAATGGGTACATATCATTAGTCCAAAAATGAATGTAGCAACTGCTGATTGCCCCTTTAATGATATTGAATATCGCCTCGTTTTTTAAATTGTTATTTTTTTACGGCTATTCACTAAGATATCAAATGTGATTTTGACTCGTCATTTCAAATATGATCACGTTGAACAGCCTTTTGACTCATTGTCTATGTTTTATTCAACAGCATTCAAAAAGCCCAAAGGATGAGAACCTCTGACCTTTCTAGTCTGAACTGGCTTCAAACCGAACTGGGGGGAATCGTCTGCAGTTCAAACAACTAGGTGGCCCACGGCTGCCATCACCACTCCTGTCAAGTCACAGCTTCAAAGGATTTACTCCCCAATGGCGTTCTGAGAAACGAAACCGCTTGGATCACAGGGATTGATTTGTGAAGCAAATGTATAGGCCCACACAGGTATGTATCAGCTGGTGTGTTTATAAAGGTCGTCTCCTACTCTCATCCCTCTCCACGCCTACTTGTCGGTTGACTGCTTTTTTGAGGGAAAACTCCAAACAAACCAAGGAGAGTGACAGTTGGGGAGTTGCGGTCCCATGAGAGACTCCGCAGGGGGACCGACAATCACGTCGACGCCATGAGTAGTACTTTAGGTAACAAAGACAAAGACTGGAAAGAGAAGGACCTGAAAGGAGGTCCGACAGGAGGGAAAGAAAGGGAAAAAGAGGCCAAGGCTCTGGCTGGTTTAGGCGGCAAAGATTGCGGCAAGGATCCCAAGGCCAAAGGGAAAGACGCCAAAGAAGGAAAGAAGGATGCAGGTTCCGCGTCGCCTGCCGTCGCCTTCTCCGTGGACAACACGATAAAGAGGCCCAACCCGGCGCCGGGGACACGCAAGAAGTCCAGCAACGCCGAGGTAAGATGAGATGAAGACACTTTATCACAAAACACACAGCCTAATGTATCATAACGTACACATTATTTGTGGCTGAAAATATTTTTTTTATCGAAACGCATATTAATTAGACACATTATTTGTGTTCCTATGTGGTAGTTGGTAGAGCATAGCGCTTGCTACGCTATGGTCAAGGGGTTTGTTTCCTGCAGGGGCAACTCAGAAGAAAATGAATGTACGATACAATATACTTTAGTGTCCATTTACATGGAAATTAATTTTGTGAATTTACAGAGAGAGATATACATACATACATACATACATACATACATACATACATGCATAACTGTTCAAAAGTTTGGGGTTACTTAGAAATGTCCTTGTTTTTTTTAAAGAAAAGCACAAAAACATTGTCCATTTTTAAAATAACATCAAATTGATTAGAAATACAGTGTAGACATTGTTAATGAACGTAAGACTATTATAGGCCGGAAACAGCAGATTTTTTTAATGGAATATCTACGTAGGCCCATTATCAGCAACCATCACTCCTGTGTTCCAATGGCATGTTGTTAGCTAATCCAAGTTTATTAATTCATAAGGCTAAATTTATAAGGCTAAAAAAAAACCTTTGTAATTGTGTTAGCACAGCTGAAAACTGTTGTGCTGATTTTAAAGAAGCAATTAAATTGGCCTTTAGACTAGTTGAGTATCTGGAGCATCAGCATTTGTGGGTTCAATTACAGGCTCAAAATGGCCAGAAACAAAGAACTTTCTTATGAAACTCGTCAGTCTATTCTTGTTCTGAGAAATGAAGGCTATTCCATGTGAGAAATTGCCAAGACACTGAAGATCTCATACAACGCTGTGTACTACTCCCTTCACAGAACAGCGCAAACTGACTCTAACCAGAATAGAAAGAGGAGTGGGAGGCCCCAGTGCACAACTGAGCAAGAGGACAAATACATTAGTGTCTAGTTTGAGAAACAGACGCCTCACAAGTCCTCAAATGGAAGCTTCATTAAATAGTACCCGCAAAACACCAGTCCCAACGTCAACAGTGAAGAGGCGACTCCGGGATGCTGGCCAAGGTAGAGTTGCAAAGAAAAAGCCATATCTCAATATCTCAGACTGGCCGGTAAAAGATTAAGATGGGCAAAAGAACAGACACTTGACATAGGAACTCTGCCTAGGAGGCCAGCATCCCGGAGTCACCTCTTCCTTGTTGATGTTGAGACTGGTATTTTCTGGATTTGGAGTCACACTCAAAATTAAAGTGGAAAACCACACTACAGGCTGATCCAACTTTGATGTAATGTCCTTAAAACAAGTCCAAATTAGGCTCAGTAGTGTGTGTGTGGCCTCCACGTGCCTGTATGACCTCCCTACAACGTCTGGGCATGCTCCTGATGAGGTGGCGGATGGTCTCCTGAGGGATCTCCCAGACCTGGACTAAAGCATCCGCCAACTCCTGGACAGTCTGGTGGAGCGAGACATGATGTCCCAGATGTGCTCAATTGGATTCAGGTCTGGGGAACGGGCGGGCCAGTCCATAGCATCAATGCCTTCCTCTTGCAGGAACTGCTGACACACTCCAGCCACATGAGGTCTAGCATTGTCTTGCATTAGGAGGAACCCAGGGCCAACCGCACCAGCATATGGTCTCACAAGGGGTCTGGGGATCTCATCTCGGTACCTAATGGCAGTCAGGCTACCTCTGGCGAGCACATGGAGGCCCCCCAAAGAAATGCCACCCCACACCATGACTGACCCACCGCCAAACCGGTCATGCTGTTGCAGGCAGCAGAACGTTCTCCACGGCGTCTCCAGACTCTGTCACGTCTGTCACATGTGCTCAGTGTGAACCTGCTTTCATCTGTGAAGAGCACAGGGCGCCAGTGGTGAATTTGCCAATCTTGGTGTTCTCTGGCAAATGCCAAACATCCTGCACGGTGTTGGGCTGTAAGCACAACCCCCACCTGTGGACGTCGGGCCCTCATACCACCCTAATGGAGTCTGTTTCTGACTGTTTGAGCAGACACATGCACATTTGTGGCCTGCTGGAGGTCATTTTGCAGGGCTCTGGCAGTGCTCCTCCTAGCACAAAGGCGGAGGTAGCGGTCCTGCTGCTGGGTTGTTGCCCTCCTACGGCCTCCTCCACGTCTCCTGATGTACTGGCCTGTCTCCTGGTAGCGCCTCCATGCTCTGGACACTACGCTGACAGACACAGCAAACCTTCTTGCCACATCTTGCATTGATGTGCCATCCTGGATGAGCTGCACTACCTGAGCCACTTGTGTGGGTTATAGACTCCCGTCTCATGCTACCACTAGAGTGAAAGCACCGCCAGCATTCAAAAGTGACCAAAACATCAGCCAGGAAGCATAGGAACTGAGAAGTGGTCTGTGGTCCCCACCTGCAGAATCACTCCTTTATTGGGGGTGTCTTGCTAATTACCTATAATTTCCACCTGTTGTCTATTCCATTTGCACAACAGCATGTGAAATTTATTGTCAATCAGTGTTGCTTCCTAAGTGAACAGTTTGATTTCACAGAAGTGTGATTGACTTGGAGTTACATTGTGTTGTTTTAGTGTTCCCTTTATTTTTTTGAGCAGTGTGTGATGTTTTTATATATATATATATATATTTAAAAAAAACATTTTAAATAAAAATCTGGCAGCTTCATTAAATAGTTCCTGCAAAAGACCAGTCTCTCTATATATTTATATTCAATATATATATATATTTTTTAAATGTAATTGTTTTTTTTGGGAGGGGGCGTACTGTTTGGACATGGGTAGCCCGAAAAAAGCCACTTAGGCGGCCCGTCCAGGACTTTTATTTGCAGAAACAAACCTGTAATATGCCATTTAGAAGACACTTTAACCCAAAGTGACTTATAGCAGTGCATGCCATCCGACTGCTGAACAATCTGTCTTATATATTCAAAAAATAAAAATATATATTTTATATATATAATGCAACATGTAGTGTTGGTCCCATGTTTCATCAGCTGAAAAAAAAAATAAGATCCCAGAAATGTTCCACAGCACCAAAGATTATTTCTCTCAAATTTTGTGCACACATTTGTTTACATCCCTGTTAGTAAACATTTCTCCTTTATCAAGATAATCCATCCACCTGACAAGTGTGGCATATCAATAAGCCGACTCAACAGCATGATCATTACACAGATGCACCTTGTGCTGGGTACAATAAAAGGCCACTAAAATGTGCAGTTTTGTCACTCAATGCCATGGTTGTCTCAAGTTGAGGGGGCTTGCAGTTGGCATGCTGACTGCAGGAATGTTCACCAGAGCTGTTGCCAGAGAATTTTAATGTTAATCTCTCTAACATAAGCCACATCCAATGTGATTTTAGAGAATTTGGCAGTACGTCCAACAGGCCTCTCAACCGCAGACCACATGTATGGAGTTGTGTAACTTTTGGATACAGATGTAAAGTATGTATAAAAGATAATGGACCAATATTATTTTCAATAAGATCATCTTTGAGAACAAATATCTATAGATATTATTACAAATGTCTAAAATTTATGTTTGAGTCACTCCGATAGCATAAGCCATGGCAAAATTTGTAGTATTCCAGGAAATTAGATTTAAAATTACACATTTGTCTCCGCTACATGGCAAATTGTGTAGAAATGTAAAAAAGAAATGGGTTGGCGTCCACACCCCTGCCACACCCACCACCTAAGCCCAATTTTGATCCAGAAAAAACTGTTGTTATTATTATTATTCTACATCACACAACACAGCGTTTCTCAAACTCAGTCCTGGGGACCCCAAGGGGGGCACATCTTTTTTTATTCTAGCACTGCACCATTCATTCAAATAATCAAAGCTTGTCGATGAGTTGATTTATTTAAATCCGCTGTGTAGTGCTAAGGCAAACTAACCGTGGGTCCTCAAGACTGAGTTTTGGAAACGCATAACATGTCTTCAATAACATGGACACAACTTTCCCATTCACAGGTGATCAAAGAGCTCAACAAGTGCCGTGAGGAGAACTCCATGCGTCTGGACCTGTCCAAGCGTTCCATCCACATGTTACCCACCTCCATCAAGGAACTCACCCAGCTGGCAGAGCTCTACCTGTACAGCAACAAGCTCCAGAGCCTCCCCTCAGAAGTGGGCTGCCTGTCTGGCCTAGTCACCTTAGCCCTGAGTGAGAACTCTCTAACCAGCCTCCCAGAGTCCTTGGACTCCCTGAAGAAGTTGAGGATGCTGGACCTGAGGCATAACAAACTGAGGGAGATACCGGCGGTGGTTTACCGGGTGACGTCGCTGACCACACTGTACCTGAGGTTCAACCGGATCACGGCGGTAGAGAGGGACATCCGGAACCTGGCGAAGTTGACCATGCTCAGCATCCGTGAGAACAAGATCAAACAGCTGCCTGCCGAGATAGGTGAATGAGGGAGGAGGAGGGAGGGAGATGGGGTGAGGGGGGAATTGGAAGAGAGCGGTGAGTGGAGGGAGGGATATGGGTGAGTAGGGGGAGGGACGATGCATCGTCATTTTTGCCTAACATAAGCCGGGGGCGTGCACACACTTTTGGCCATGATTTTAGCTGTCCCAGACAAGTTTTTGAGATCGCAGACAAAATCTTTTGAGAACAGTGTTCAGCAATAGCCAATGAGAGCTCGCCAGAGAGATGATGATGTTGCATCACATCACCCAGAATGTGTGGACTCCAGCAGGAGTGATGACGACTACTACTAGTATGCGTTTGTACTTGCCTTTAACCAAAGCCAAAGTATCAAATCGTTACAGCTCTGAAGTTCACTACCAGTGTTATTCAATTCCAAATGTATTGGCTAGATATTTCAACTCCGTATGGCAAGCGTGAATGTCTGACTGAAAACGTTTGAGGCTTGTCTGAGCCACATGGTTTAGTGTGCGCACCACTACGTTAGCCAGACAAAAAACTACTACAGGAAAGACGTTGGTTAAATGTGAGCAGCTCAGCGACGTTAGGATTTTGAAAGTCGTCTTGTGTAAACCCGGCATTACAGAAGACATTGCTGCAGTGTTGTCAATAAGCTAAAGCCATCAGCTAAACCAGTTTTTTAATAACTCTGATTGCGCTTCTTGTCCAGATTAGTCACGTTTGTGTGTTGACTGTTGTATTGGCCCTGCCTCTCTGCAGGGGAGCTCTGTAACCTCATCACCCTGGACGTAGCCCATAACCAGCTGGAACATCTACCCAAGGAGATCGGCAACTGCACCCAGATCACCAACCTGGACCTACAGCACAACGAGCTACTGGACCTACCAGAAACTATAGGTGAGACTGACCGGGACCTCAGCAGTCAGAAATGTTCTCTCCTCAATGCAATCATCTGCCTATACTCTGCCTACAGGATACCAATACTGACACAGCTGCACAGTGCACATTCTTAACTGTACATTGTGACGATAAAACATTTGAGAATTGTCATTAATTGTATAATCTACAGTTTTAGGAACTGCAAGTGCTGGTATTTAAGATAAGATGGTACTTTATTGATCTCCCAGAGGGGGAATTTGATTGCACCAGACAGACAATACATACTTACATTTCATACATTTGAAATGCTTAACATGATATCTAATATCTGACTTTGTTGATTGTCATTTTCGTATTTAACTGTCTCGTTGCAGGTAACTTGGCAAGCATAAACCGCTTGGGTCTGCGGTACAACCGGTTGTCAGCCATCCCCAGATCGCTAGCCAAGTGCAGAGAACTGGAAGAGCTCAACCTAGAAAACAACAACATCTCCGTGTTACCAGAAGTGAGTGGTGCTTTTATTGATTGCTGCATTTAATGGTATTGTTAGGGATATAGCATATATATCTACCTCCTTCTCTCTATCCCAGGGTCTCCTGTCTAGTCTGGTGAATCTGACCAGTCTAACCCTGGCGAGGAACTGTTTCCAGTCCTACCCGGTGGGAGGACCCTCCCAGTTCTCCACCATCTACTCTCTCAACATGGAGCACAACCGCATCAACAAGATCCCCTTTGGAATCTTCTCCAGGGCCAAAGTCCTCAGCAAACTCAACATGAAGGTAAGGATGCTGTCCATTGTTACGTGTTGTTATCCCCTTCCCTCTGTTTTGATGACTTCTAGTAAAGTGGACCAAGACGATAGTCCCAGACATTATGTAGGCAGGACAACATCTTTCTTCTGACGTTAACAGTAGATAAAGGGCCTCATTGCCAAAATCCCGAACTATCCCTTTAAGCTTGACAATGGTTAATGATGGTGGCTCAGGTAAAGAGGTGACATTGTTCAATAAGGTGTTGCTCATCATGTCGTCTTTCTGTTCTGGTTCTGGAATTGTTGTCAATGTCATCGTTTTTTTTTCAGGACAACCAGTTGACGTCTCTGCCTCTAGACTTTGGCACGTGGACCAGTATGGTGGAGCTCAACCTGGCCACCAATCAGTTGACAAAGATCCCTGAGGACATCTGCGGTCTCGTTTCGCTTGAGGTGAGGCCTAGATAGAATTCCCAGATGGGATCTTTCCTGAGAAATGTGGACTTACTACTTTTCTGATGCCGTCATCAATTCATACATTATTCTGAAGCTAAGCAGGGTTGGTCCTGGTCAGTTCCTGGATGGGAGACCAGATGCTGCTGGAAGTGGTGTTGGAGGGCCAGTAGGAGGCACTCTTTCCTTTGGTCGAAAATAATATCCCAATGCCCCAGGGCAGTGATTGGGGACACTGCCCTGTGTAGGGTGCCGTCTTTCGGATGGGACGTTAAATGGGTGTCCTGACTCTCTGAGGTCATTAAAGATCCCATGGCACTTATCGTAAGAGTCAAACCGTCAAACCATCACGGTCACCTAATAATCCCCAGTTTACAATTGGCTCATTCACCCCCCTCCTCTCCCCTGTAACTATTCCCCAGGTCGTTGCTGCAAATGAGAACTTGTTCTCAGTCAATTTACCTGGTAAAATAATGGAAAAATAAAAAATAAAATTCAAACTGACCAGAAAATCTAAATGATAATCACTCTCCCATTTCAGCATACAGTATTAGGTTTGTAACACAAGCTACAGGTTGTGACAGTTCGCTTCAGTGTTCTGAAACATCTTGTTTTGTTCACAGGTCTTGATATTGTCCAACAATCTTCTCAAGAAGTTGCCACATGGTATTGGCAACCTGAGGAAACTACGGGAGCTCGACTTGGAGGAGAACAAGCTGGAATCGCTCCCGAATGAAATCGCTTACCTGAAAGATTTACAGGTTTGATACTATTACGTTATTTCCCTACACTGTCACGTAAGCATTTAGGCCTATCTTTAACTAAAATGTGTTGAGTTATAAACGATTCAAAGACCACTAACAGATGTAGTGATACCGTAGTGCTGTGATGAGTCATTTCATTGACACAAGTAATCTTTCTTCTACTTTTAAAGGCCCAATGCATTAAAAAAATAGATTTATATATACACTTTATAGTGCCTTCGGAAAGTTCAGACCCCTTGACTTTTTCCACATTTTGTTACTTTACAGCCTTATTCTGAAATTGATGAAATTGTTTTTTCCCCTCATCAATCTAGACACAATACCCCACAATGACAGTTTTTTTTACGGAAGTATTCAGACCCTTTGCTATGAGACTCGAAATTGAGCTCATGTGCATCCTGTTCCAATTGATCGTCCTTGATATTACTACTCCCGAGTGTTGCAGTGGTCTAAGGCACTGCATCTCAGTGCTACAGGTGTCACTACAGACCCTGGTTCGATTCCAGGCTGTATCACAACCGGCCGTGATTGGGAGTCCCATAGGGCGGCGCACAATTGGCCCAGCGTTGTTAGGGTGTGGCCGTGGTAAGCCGTTATTGTAAACAAGAATTTGTTCTTAACTGACTTGCCTAGTTAAATAAAGGTAAAATTTAAAATAAACTACAACTTGATTGTTCACCTGTGATAAATTCAATTGATTGGACATGATTGGGAAAGGCGTATATAAGCCCCCACAGTTGACAGTGCATGTCAGAGCGAAAACCAAGCCATGTAGTTGAAGGAATTGTCCGAAGAGCTCAGAGACAGGATTGTGTCGAGGCACAGATCTGGGGAAACCTGGCACCATCCCTATGGTGAAGCATGGTGGTGGCAGCATCCTGCTGTGGGGATGTTTTTCAGCTGCAGGGGCTGGGAGACTGGTTGGGATCGAGGCAAAGACGAGCAGAGAGATCCTTAATGAAAACCTGGTCCAGAGCGCTCAGGACCTCCAACTGGGGCGATGGTTCACCCTCTAACAAGACAACGACCCTAAGCACACAGCCAAGATGACACAGGAGTGGCATCGGGACAAGTCTCTTGAATGTTCTTGAGTAGCCCAGCCAGAGCCCGGACTTGAACCCGATCGAACATCTGGAAAGACCTGAAAACAGCTGTGCAGCAACACTCCCCATCCAACCTGACAGTGATTGAGAGGATCTACAGAGAAGAATGAGAAACTCCCAAGCTTGTAGCGTCATACCCAAGAAGACTCAAAGCTGTAATTACTGCCAAAGGTGCTTCAACAAAGTACTGAGTAAAGGGTCTGAATACTTATGTAAATGTGTTATTTTCTAAAAACCTGTTTTTGCTTTGTCATTATGGGATATCATGTGTAGATTGAGGGGGGGGGGACAATTGAATCTAACAATGTGAAAAGTCCAGGTCTGAATACTTTCCGAAGGCACTGTATATACAGAAATACATGGACCCCTTCAAATTAGTGGATTTGGCTATTTCAGCCACACCTGTTGATGACTGGTGTATAAAATTGAGCACACAGCCATGCAATCTCCATAGCACAACATTGGCAGTAGAATGGCCTTAGTGTAGAGCTCTGACTTTCAACGTGGCACCGTTATAGGATGCCGCCTTTCCAACAAGTCATTTCGTAAAATTTCTGTCCTTCTAGAGCTTCTACGGTCAACTATAAGTGCTGTTATTGTGAAGCGGAAATGTCTAGGAGCAACAGCGGCTCAGTCGTGAAGTGGTAGATCACACACGCTCACAGAATGGGACCGCCGAGTACTGAAGCGTGTAGAGCGTAAAAATCATCTGTCCTCGGTTGCAACACTCACTACTGAGTTCCAAACTGCCTCTGGAAGCAGCGTCAGCACAAGAACTGTCGGTCAGGAGTTTCATGAAATGGCTTTCCATGGCATCTGGAGTGGTGTGAGTGGTGTAAAGCTCGCCGCCATTGGACTCTGGAGCAGTGGAAACGCATTCTCTGGAGCGATGAATCATGCTTCACCATCTGGTAGTCCCCATCGAACACCTTTGGGATGAATTGGGAAGCCTACTGTGAGCCAGGCTTAATCGGCCAACATCAGTGCCTGACCTCACTAATGCTCTTGTGGCTGAATGGAAGCCAGTCCCAACATCTAGTGGAAAGCCTTTCCAGAAGAGTGGAGGCTGTTCTAGCAGCAACGGGGAGACCAACTCCATATTAAGGCCCATGATTTTGGAATGAGATGTTTGACGCGCAGGTGTCCACATACTTTTGTATTTCCACACTAAGGTTGGCATAATGCTGTGAAATTGTAAAAAATGATGATAATGCTCTTAGTGTAAGAGCTGTTTGAAAAGACCGTCTCTAAAATGTAAGCCTGTTTTGGTGGATTGGAGTTTGGGCCTGACATCCCCAAGTGGTAAATGAGTTAATAGACCAATAAGAAGGAGTCCCAGAACAATAAGAGCAATCTTTCACTTGTCCCCTCCCCACTCAGACCACTCTGACACTCCTAGCACCATTTTTGCTGGAGAAATTGCTCTTGGATAATAATCTATTTTTATTTTTTATTTATTGAAAACAATTTGATATGCTGCATTGGACCTTTTTAAATAAACCATTTTATATCTCCAGGGTTTGAACGATGGAGCTCAGAATCATTTATTCACCAACGTTTCGACAGCTAAGCTGTTTTCATCATGTGATATTGACATTCCATTTTTGCTTGTATCCTATCAGAAACTAGTGTTGACCAATAATCAGCTGACCACGTTGCCCCGTGGGATCGGTCACCTCACCAACCTGACCCACCTGGGTCTGGGAGAGAACCTGCTGCAGCACCTGCCAGAGGAGATCGGTAAGTACATTTTACCTCATACCACTGGGTACTGGTCTGTTTCTGCTGAGACCACTCGTTGTACTCTGTCATTTGCCAAATATACAGAAAGACTGGTACCCAGGCTACAAACAACTCGGACTAGGAGTGAATCTCAAAAGTACTTCCTTGATTCCTTCCATCCTCACCTGAACTCCAAATGTCATCGAGAAACAAGGAGCTTATTGGAGGAGGTCACAAGCTTTCATTTGGATACAGAATAGAGAGAGAACTACATGTGGTCCTTTGTAGGTCAGTTGGTAGACCATGGTGCTTGTAACGCCAGGGTGGTGGTTAGATTCTCGGGACCACCCATACTTAAAATGTATGCACGCATTTATTTCACCAGGTAGGTGAAACCATTATTTAACCAGGTAGGCAAGTTGAGTACAAGTTCTCATTTACAATTGTGACCTGGCCAAGATAAAGCAAAGTAGTTTGACACGAACAACAACACAGAGTTACACATGGAGTAAAACAAACATACAGTCAATAATACAGTAGAAAAATAAGTCTATACGACTGACTAAGTCGCTTTGGATAAAAGCGTCTGCTAGATGGCATATATTACATATAAAACGTAACTTCAGCTAAACAGTTTAATTAGCATATTTTAGCCCCAGCAATAATTACTGTATGTACCTGATGTCTGTGCCTCCAGGTAGAATATAACACTCCTGTATCCTCCACCCCTCCTCTCCCTCCATCCCTCTCTCTATCCTTTCCTCCCTCCTTTCTTTCCATCCTAGGTACACTGGAGAACTTGGAGGAGCTGTACCTCAATGACAACCCCAACCTGCACAGCCTCCCGTTTGAGCTGGCCCTGTGCAGCAAGCTGTCCATCATGAGCATCGAGAACTGTCCTCTCAGCCATCTGCCCCCGCAGATCGTCGCCGGGGGCCCCTCCTTCATTATCCAGTTCCTCAAGATGCAGGGGCCCTACCGGGCCATGGTCTGATAGGGCCCGGAGGCCAAGATTGTGGTCTGAGGGCCCAGAAGGAGGCCATGGTCTGAGAGCTGATTTGATGGCAGATATACCAGGCCCACGCAAGGCCCATGATCTGACAACGGACCACGCCCATAATTGGATAGACCACGCCCATATTCTGAAGGCCGACGCCCACCCAATCACTTACCTATCCAACTACGTGTGTCATACACTGTAAAAAAAAAAAATTAAAAATACATCATAACAAAAGCAAACTAAATGTACAAAAAGAGGAAAACATTTTCGGTTCATACATTATCTATCTATATGCGGAAAAAAACTAAACAAGTACATTTATATTGAGACTGTGCTCCAGCGTTTCTGTTGAGGAATCATAGCCATTTAGAAGGCCAACTTCTCCAATATTTTATTCCCGAATCATGTAAGACAAAACTTAAAGGGTCATTACACAACTTTTATTTTTTTACATTATATTCATTAATTCCAGCACCATATGATACATAAACTGTTTTCATACATATGAAGACACTGGTATAGTGCTGGAGGTAATGAATAGGAGATGGAAAAAGTGGTGGAATTGCCCTTTAATATCTCTACCACCTTTTGCCAAATCGGATCATGTATATTGAGTAACAGTGAGCTAAAGTGGCTATGATTCTTTTAACATAGAAACCAGATTCCCAATGCCAACATATTTACAGTAATTAGGTATGTATATTAGGAGAGCTTAGGATACAACTATTGTATGCAAAAATATTTGAAACTTTAATTTTTACTGCTGCTGCCATTATCAATGTTCATTTTGTCATGTCTTTTTCTTTTTGATATGTATATATTTTTTTTACCACTCGACTAAAGATTTGTTATCGTGAGGTTTGAGGTTAAAGAACAAAGGTCTAATGTTGTTTTTAATTTCACATTAATACGTAAAAAAAACAGTGCCTATATGCCCGGGAAGTCCACTGGTTTTTCTGACGCTCTAAACACAATTGTCCATTATACAAAGGTATCATTTAGTTAAACAAATTGTCTTTCTAGAATTATGGTGTGTTTAAAAAAAGACTTTTTACATTTGTTTTATATTAGTTCTGTCATAGTTGGATGACAATGATTCTATATATTAAAGCGGTAAAGTATACATTTGAATCAATGGCGTTCGGAGGTTTTAAATGTAAAAAATAAGCAGTCATCTTTAAACCGTAAGCTAGTAATATATAAAATACATGCGAAATCTTTAATGCTTTAAAAAATGGACTTAACAAGTTTGACTCAAACCTTTCCAAAATAGGCAGTAATGTTGCCCTCATGTTTTAAGATATAAGATTTTGTTTTTGCTTTGAGAAAAAAAAAAAAAAAGTTAAACTGTAAAAAGACAGGTGATTAGATAAGTGATCTGTAGTGATTTTTATATATTCTATAAATACTGATTGTTGCCTTGAGTGCAATTGAGTCATTGTAATGTTTACTTTTTTGCTATGTCTTCAGTGTTGGGGCTGTCATACAACGTGGAAACGATTGACCAACAACAACATATCAGGAACGTTGAAGGAAAGGTGTCAATATAACTAATGACTAACGTTGCCATGGTTACGGTCGTTAAGGTATGCCAAAAACACGAATCAAAACCCATTGTTGTCATTTTACATCCAGTTTCTTTGACTGCTTTTTTAATACGCCTCTTCACGAGATCTGAAAGTTTGTGTTACTTGGCTTCCTTTTTTTTTTTTTGTCCCACACTGTCCCAGCAATGATGCTGTTCTTATGCACTTTCTAAATGACATTGGCATCATCCTCTTTTAACAATGACAATATCCTTATCTCCATGGTTACGTTGAACTGGGGCATTTTTGTTTCACAGTGAAGAAGTATTTTATCTCTTTGAACAGTTCATCATGTATATTTTATAATGGTGTCAAATGAATATTAAGGATGAGATGACAAGCTCAAAATAAATCTAAACTAGTAAGTATGTGGAGCGTCGAATTCAGACGTTTTGGCTTTCGTCCTATCAATCTTGATGGAAAATATTAGCTTGAACTGTGTATGTCCAATAAGGGTCTTATTGATATGTTTAAAGATGTATTAAAGTACCCCATATCTTGCTCATATGTACTACAAGCAAAAATGTTTTGTCAAATTATTGCAATTCATTGAGATCCACATTGTAAAATGTAAATCATTTTCTGTTACTATAATTTTTTTGACACTGTATTGGGTTAGTATTATATCATGTGACTGTACATTAAAATCCCAACTAAGGTAGATCAAACCAAAAGCTTTTTTGGTTTTGGAAATGAACGTGTTGCGTCCAAGCTTTGTACTCAATCATCTTTTAGTATTTATTTTCAATCAAGTGTGGGTCTAGTTTTTTGGCAGCAGCTTACGATTAGTGTTTCGATGTGGGTTGTGGACTGCTAAGAAAAACGAGGCCTGGGCAGAGCACACACCCAGACAAAATGTATTGCTGCTTCTAATCCTACCAGCAGAACCTGTTGCTGCTTGAAAAATATGCTGTAAACGATTGATGGGGCGGGAAAAGTGAGATCTATCCTAAACAAAATCAACATCGACATACAAGACTCGTACAGTACACTGGCTGGGAAGATTGACCTCTGCCCTTGACCTCTGAGTTTGGGGTCACATGAGGTCTGGTGGTTTTCAAACAGATCAAATTGTTTGGACCGACGTACAACGAGGAAAAACCACGAGGAAAAACGAAGGTGCATATTTGAGCCTATAACGACGCAGTTACAACACAATACTTTTTTGAAAAGACAAAAAAATGTAAAAAGGGCTTTCTTCTCGTTCACGCTCAAAGAACACCACCAGAGGCATTGTATTCCTGGTTTTATATTTTAAAAAAGCTTCGGAATAAATCAAATTTTAAAAAAATGTTAATTGTTTTTGGGGATTGGTTGTGTATTTATGTTTTAGCTATAAACAAAATGGAATCATTGTGAAAATGCCTTCGGTGAGATGTGCATTAGGGTATGCAGCGAGAGAAACGCTGTTATCCCGTATAATGTTGAGTCTGTTTTTGTTCATATTTGTATCTATGTGCCATTTGCAAGGTGAGGGGTGGATGACTGACGTATGTCTAGAGAACCTGAGACATAATCGTCATTATTCAGAAAAGCATTTATCAAAACAAGGAATGTAAGTTAAAACACGCTTTTTGGAAAATAAATGTGTGACAGTCTAGGTTTGGGGGTGGTCATATTTTGTATTGTATCTGAGGTTGATGACGAAGAGGTATTGTTCTGATGCATCCTAATGATTTGGAGACGACTAGGTGGTGTTTATTTTTCAATCGTCTGATTTTGGGTCATAAAGTGTAATAATCATGGCCATTTTTATTTTAGCAAAATGTATTTTGTGTCTCAATCCCTTTTCTTGCCTGACTATTGTGTAGGAAACTAAGCATGTTGAAAAATCATTTGTCATGGTTTTTGTCTGGGTTGGAACTACGTTGGTGTGGCGAGTCGTTGTGTATATAGAACACCAGCTAATGTTGCTACTATTTGGTATCTGCAAAAATGTTTCCTGTAGATTTTTTTTGTACATTTCACAGTATTTGAAACATTGTGCAGCCAGCAATGCTTTACCTACCTATTCTTTATCAAGCAGCCTTAACTGGTAAACCTTTTTGTTATTAACCCTTCTTTGTGTCTGTAGTAGATAACTTTCATTTTCTGTCCTTTCTTGCTCTGTGCATGCATATTTTAACCTGACCTGATGATTGATTGACAGTTCACATAAGCACTCTCCAAACTGAATTCTATGTTCAGTTTCATTATTCTGGAACACTAGTGAGCAATAGTGAAACAACACAATTCAGTTCAGATTCCATGCTAGCTACAGGCCACCCCAAACAATCCCTATACCAGTGGTCTCCAACCCTGTTCCTGGAGTGCTTACTGTCCTGTAGGTTTTCGCTCCAACCCTAAACTAACGCACCTGATTCTAATAATTAGCTGGTTGATAAACTGAATCAGGTTAGTTACAACGGGGGTTGGAGCAAAAACCAACATTCATTTGACTTCCTTAAGTCGTGCACCAAGCATCACCTCTCCCTCAATTTTCACCCAGTCAGACCTTTAGTCACTTGGCTCTTTTTACTCACGTAAAACAGAAAATCAGTTTGATATAAAATGCTTTCCCCAACCTTTTATGTGACCAGTCACCTGACCAGGAAAAACTAAGGCTAATATTGTATTATTGGCTACAATAACCATATGGCCCAGGACCCCTTCCCCCCCTTCTCAGGTCACAGCAGGGTTAGGAATAACTCCTGGCCCTAGGCCTATACATAACAAGTGAGTTGACTGTTTAATGGTCAGAAATGAGATTGAGCGACTATGTTCCAGAACTAGAACACCACGTTATTTTTTAAAGGTTCTCTTTTCTGTCTACCAATATGAGTACAGTATATGCAGACGTGACTACCTGACTACGGTGGCCACCATGGTCCAAGTAGCGTATGTAAGAGAATTGGAAAAATGGTGACATGACATATTTATTTGACCTTAACATCCTACTGGTTAGTACCGAGAGACATGCCTTTACTAAATATTACTTGGCAAATGAAATTAGAAAAATGATTTGTTTGCTTGGTTGTAAATGACACAATTTTTAATCAAAGCCGACCCATTGTAAAGAAAATTATTCAGACTCAAGTTTGCAAAATGGGTGACAAACTGCAATGTTTGACGTTCTGCATGTACATACATCTTTTTAATTAATAAACCTATAAACATTTACAAATTGAAAAAAAAAGTGACTTGTAATTTTTTTATTTTTTTGCTTTCACCAAAAAGTACTGCAAAATGAACATGGTTGGTTGTTTGCCGGTCACATTGAGAGAGCAGAACAGAGCTGCCTATGTCCTCAACTAATTCCTATTTCTGTCTTTGTTCTTTTTTTCCCTTCTTCTCTGTAACTGAATTTGTATTTATTTTCAAAACACATGAAGCAGCATTTAAGCCAAGAGTCCTGCACAGTATATGACCTTTTAGCAATGATTTGCACAAGCACAGCAAGGGCACAATTTCAAAATCCCAATCATACAGAAGAGAATGGCACTTAGACTGTTTACACAGGCAGCCCAATTCTGATCTTTTTTCCCAGTAATTGGTCTTTTGACCAATCACACAAGATTTTTTCACATCAGCTCTTTTTCAGAGCTACTCTGATTGGTCAAAAGACCAATTAGTGAAAAAAGATCAGAATTGGGCTTCCTGTCTAAACGCAGCCCAAGTGTCTATCTCAAAGTAAGAGTGCTGATGTAGGGTCCGTTTCACCCTCTCGATCATATTGAATAAGATTATATGGACAGGTGGAGACCTGATCCTAGATCAGCACTCCTACTGTGAGATGCTTTTTGAACTGGCCCAGGGTCCCACCTGTCCATGTAATCTTATTCAGTATGATCTAAAAGGCAAAACTGATCCTAGATCAGCTGCACACCTACTCTGGAACACTTGATATGTAGGGTGCCCAAACTTGTTGCCTGAAGCTAAATGAAAAACTAAACTCATATAGTCTTTGGATTGTTGCTATACCGTCTAGGCCCAGAATGTTTTCTGGGCTACGTAGATTCTAGAAGCATTATCTACATTATCCGGCCCTAGCTACATTGTCTGGCCCTTTTGCTAAAGGTAAAAATGAGTTCAGTATATATCTTTGGTAATGAAGTGCATTCAATATCTCTGTCTATTATAGACAGCAGTATCAGCTGGAGACCTTTGAACAGTATGTTAGTCAGCAGGGATCCATTTCAATTCAGTTAATTCCTGATGTTTGCTGAAATTACATAGAGGAGCATTGAGGGGAATTGGAATTTTATTTTGTACTTCTTGACTTAATTTAAAATGGAATTGATTATTATCATGTTAGTCAGTTAACCAACCCCCCCCCCCCCCCTTCCTATATTTCAAAAAGAGGCAATATTGTGCCTTTTTTTATATGTTCAGGACTGGGCTGTTCTTTCTCAAATGTCTCTTTTGTACCTAGAAAAACGTGTCGTGTGTCATTTGTTGTCATTCGAGTGTACAAACTTTATCATTTCAGAATGTTCTGATGTTTGTATATTACTCCCGTTATGCCTGCACAATGCTTTGGTTTTCATTTTCTATTTGAGGTTTTCCCACTATTTGTCAAATTGTGGAATTTAAGCTCTGAAAAAAAACTGATAAATGTACTTTTAATCCAATTAATTGTAATGTGCAGTTTGTTACTTGTTCAATATAAAGAAAACGGTTACCCTGTCTTGAATGTATAAATGATGTTGTATGGATGTGTTGTTCTTTCAAATGAGAAAATATAACTGACCACTATATCAGTTTCCCGGCCAAAGATTAAGCCTGGTCATGGACTAAAAGCTAACTCAATTAGGCTTAATTAGTGTGTGGGAGACTGCCCCTATATTGTCCAATTGGATAAAGCGATAACAAATTCATAGACTGGTAGTGTCTTGCTGTTTCAATACAGTCTTACATTAGTTCAATATCTTCCTCTTATTTCACTTATGGCACATGACCGTTTATCCCAAATGGCACCCTATACAATGCACTGCACTACTTTTGACTAGGGTCCCTAGGGTTACGGTCAAAAGTAGTGCACTATATTGGGAAAAGCGTGCCATTTGGGATGTATACATACAGTAAAGCTACGTCAGACTGACCAATGAAAGGTCTAAACCGCAATCGAAGAGCAATAACAGGCACGTAGAATATCTACATGACTAACTTTGTGTAGAGCTGTAGTCGAGTGGTAACATTCATGGCACGTGTACAACTCCCCACTGTTCAATCTCACATCCACTCATTCTTCTGTACTGATGCTTCCCTGCCTCCCACTCTGTCTCCAAACTGTCTAAATAAAAACGATATATACATAATTACACTTTCTATTTATATGGATGGGTACGTCTGACTTTGATTCAATATTACAGTTGATGAATTATGAATAAGTAGATGGATGTGGTCTGTGTAATAAAACTGGAAATTGTACTTCTCAATCTCGACGCGTTCCATTCTATTGCACCTGTACCCAGAGAGGCTAAAACGGCTCTGCCTGTCCCAATACAAGAGCGTCCCCTACTGGATCATTGAAAACATGGTCCCTCACATCTCGACTCCAGTCAACATCAATGACTTTCACCCTTCAACTTCTAAATGTATTTGAATTCTAGTCAGATTGAGGTTTTTGACTGGGGTTTCAGAATACATTACATTAGACATATTACAAGTGAGGTACGTTTTTTTCTCTTCTGTCTTGTCCTTTGCCATTTAAGCCACCACGAGAAAATGGAGAAAGTATCTGGTAAAGTAACTGGTAAAGTATCACAGTACTTCATGTGTCATCTGAACTGGAAGTCCAAATTTGGACTGCACTTAGCACGTGATGATGATGTTGCATCGGAGTACATTACAATTTAGTGCATTAACCAAATACCTTGCCTAAAGATTTACCTAGGATAGTCCTTTCTTAACCTATTTAAATCATGTCAAATATGTGACGCTTTTGCATTTTTAAAAACGTTTTATGGTAGAACAGAAGTTGGAAGCACCTATGGTCTTATTAGAAAAGGTAAACGTTAAAACGCATAATGGTTCATATTGTTTTCAGTAAAAGCATAGAGTACTATGTGGTATAATTCGATACTTAACGGTAGGTTTTACAATCCTGAATGTCACATAACATCAGTGGTGAATGCGCGCCTCAGGCTATTTCTTCCAAGCTTTTTCAGAAGACGACAGGTGTCACTGTGTCCTCGCGCTCCATCCGCACGCTGACGCATGATCACTAGCAGTGATGTTTACTCAAAACACAGGATTCCGCTGTCATATGATATCACACTAACAACACCTCCCTCCACTCCCCAACTACACATGATATGATAGAAAAGCTTTATACTGATAGAAGGCTATGTTATTGAAAGCACCTGTTCCAAAATGGAAGAGTGGCTAAATTGGGCATAGCCTACCTCTTGGTGTTATCACTCTTCAAGTTGATCCAATGCGGTCTGTCTCAATAACATATGTTACAATATGCAGAAATCGCTCTGCCATTTCCTGGTTGCTAAAATCCTTATAGCCTCATTTTTAGTTTGTGACAAAACAAGCAATTGTATCATCTAAACTGCTATGAAATATGTTTTCAATAGCCACAAATATTGTTTTTTCAGTTGTTTGAAGCGGGTGTGCAAAACCGGAAAAGAAATACACGAAAACTAAACTTAAGAACAGGAAGCATAGAAGTAGTGCACATGGAACAGATCTATCGCTTCTTAGACTTGCTTTCAATGAAAATGACAGATCTGTAACTCACATTTCGCGGTCGTCCATCAATATTGATCCATCAATGATCATCACATGGGCTGACATTTGTTATTTTACCCTATAGGCTAACTATTAACCTTAGGCTAAAGCCAATGTTAACTGGTCAATAGTTTACTGCTTAGTCTATCTTACCATTGACTATGAACCCCAGCCCCTTTCGTTTTTTTCTATATCGTTTTAACAGTTTTAGAATGGTTGGTGTGACAATAAATGGTGCTTGAAATGGGTTGGTTCGTGAACGGAATGGAGTTGGCGCGCGCCAAGTAAATAAAAAGCCTGTGTTTAATTTCCACGTGGTGTAGGCTCCGGGTGCTGCTATAGCAACCCAGTTCTGGGAGGTTGGGATTATAAATAGAGGGCGTGGCAGAACTGAGTTTGGAGCCGCCAACAGTAGCATAGTAGGGCGATAGTCTCCACTGATAGAACCGACGGCGGCAGCAGGAGCAGCAGCCACAGGATAACGTGATTACGGCTCTATTAGCTCTCCGCTAGTGAGACAGACTTAGATACAGAGCTGTGCAGAGGAAAACTGACTGTGAAACCTTAGCTCGCGCTCGTCCATGGAACACAGAAGAGATGCGTGAGAAGCCAGCTGATTCGGGTAACTGACCTGCATGAAGAAGTTGCTCACTGTCCATTCTATTGTCGGCCACTCAAAAGGACCCAAGTGACACAGCACAATGCTTGAGGTAAGAGTTATATTTAGTGTGTACCTGCTATATTCTTGGAAAGTATAACTAGAGAGTTATGTTGTATTTGTGTAAATTGACAGTTAAGGCATCTCCAGTTCCTGCTAAAATTCTTACTTCTGCACCTCCTATTTTTCAGATGAAGTGACAATCAGCTGTATTCAACCTAAACTGTTCTTGATCGACCAACATGCAATGGAGCGAAAAATAACTAAAACAAAAACACTGAAGAGTCCCACACCCTCACTTTCCAGTCTTCCAGTTGCAAACTACATGGTCTCCTGGATGACATTTGCTGACCTTACATGATTGGATCCCTGAGGATCTAAGGAGAATCAATGGCGGGGTGGGATAACATGACGAACGTGACCAATGAGACTCTTACAAGCACGACCATCATGAGCAACATGACCAATGAGACCATCCTTTGGGGTCCGCCCTATAGCCTCCAGATCTCGTTGCCCCTAACGATCCTGGTCGGGATGCTCATCCTATTGACAGTCTTCGGCAACGTCTTAGTGGTCATCGCTGTGTTTACTAGCCGGGCCCTGAAGGCCCCTCAGAACCTCTTCCTGGTTTCGTTGGCGTCGGCGGACATTTTGGTTGCGACCCTGGTCATTCCCTTCTCCTTGGCCAACGAACTCATGGGCTACTGGTACTTTGGTAAAGTCTGGTGCGAGATCTACCTTGCACTGGACGTTCTCTTCTGTACGGCATCCATCGCCCATCTGTGTGCCATTAGTCTGGACAGGTACTGGTCAATCACCAAGGCCATCGAGTACAACCTGAAACGGACACCGCGCAGGATCAAGTGCATCATCGTCATCGTGTGGGTCATCGCCGCTGTGATCTCGTTCCCGCCCCTCATCAGCATGGAGAAGGAGAGCGATAAAGAGGAGGGGCCGGTGTGTAAGATCAACGAAGACAAGTGGTACATGATCTCGTCCAGTATCGGCTCGTTCTTCGTGCCCTGCATCATCATGATCCTCGTTTACATCCGGATCTATCAGATCGCTAAGAAACGGACGCGGGTACCACCGGGCGACCGGAAACTCAAAATGGCGGCCTCAGTGTCGCCGGTGACGGGCAAGAAGGAGAACGGAGCTGGGGGAGTCGGAGGTGACCAACACGCTTGTCACGAGAAGCTGAACGGAGAGCAAGGAGACAGAGAGGGGGATGAACACAGAGGAGAGGACGAGAAAGAAGGGGAGATAAACGGCGTGGACATGGAGGACTCCTCATCGTCTGACCACCAGGTCAACAACCCCTGTTCTATCAAGAAGAAGAAACACACGGCTAAAACCAAACTGAGCCAGATCAAACCAGGAGTGGACCACCCGGCGCTGCCTAAACTGGTGGTGAGACAGAGCTCTAAGGGGAGTCGATGGAAGGGGAGACAGAACAGGGAGAAACGTTTCACCTTCGTCTTGGCTGTGGTCATTGGAGTTTTTGTCGTTTGCTGGTTCCCCTTCTTCTTTACCTACACTCTGACGGCGCTCTGTGACTCGTGTTACATACCTGACACACTGTTTAAATTCTTCTTCTGGTTCGGCTACTGTAACAGTTCAGCCAATCCCATTATCTATACAATCTTCAACAATGACTTCCGAAGATCTTTTAAAAAGATTCTCTGCAGGGATAACCGAAGAATGGTATGATTAGACTTGGGACTTTTTGGTTGTTTGTATGTTTTTAAAAAATATATAAATTGTTATCGTGCATGGTCGGATCCGTGGCTTTAAACAAATAATGTACCGTTTTATGTTGCAAAGGCTTTTGGGGGAAAGACTAAAACCCACTACAGTACGTGCAGTAAAAGCATCAAAATGTTGTTTTTCCAAAAGGTCGACAGCACTACGCCACACCACAGCTTGGAAACAAACTATCCTGTGAATACAGACTTTAAAAAAGCTCAACCATTCCAGCCACGTTCATTCAACCAATGTTTTTCTACAGTTTTGTGAATGTTTGAATCACAATATTGGATAAACGTGGCCAGGAGTATGATACTATATGTAGTATTTTATGATATGATGTTGAAATAATTGTCTCTTTCTGAGCCACCTTGGTGTGTTCTATTCATTGTTATTGAAACACACGGCCATTTCATATGATATCAAGCTACAACTGGGAGAATGGGTTACCATAGTTATGTTAAAGAATAAACATCTCCCAATGACCATTGTCATGGTTTCTGAACTCTTATATGAACGTCAACTCTGAGATGACAGCATCACAATAGTATACGTGGTCACACACACACACACACACACACACACACACACACACACACACACACACACACACACACACACACACACACACACACACACACACACACACACAGACAGAGCAGTGTTACTTCTGATGAAAATAATAATAATGCCTTAAGTTCATAGCTAGGGAGAGAACACAGACAATGGGATCGGGAGAAAGAAGTGAGACTGATCATTGTTCATGAAAAAGCTGAAAGAGTGTGAGGACAGGGAATATAGTGTGTCATTTCAGAAGTAGCACACTGTATAAGGAATAGCGTTCCATTTTGAACATAGCCTAGCAGCTGTAATCAAAGGAACAATGTTAATTCCCAGTCTGTTCAGACTGACACACGCACACACACACACACACGCACACTGGTAGTTAGGCAGTTATGAGAGCAGGTCTCATCCATGTTGCAGAGTAACGTATCATTTAGAGTTCCACGTACCGCCGCCTCACGCATCATTAAACCCAGGATGTGGATCTAGCTGGCTCATCAAACCAGAACCTGATAGACTGGTCATGGGCAGAACACTCACAAACAAACACACACTCTCTCTCGCTCTCTCTAACTACTGAGCTCACATTTAAAGAAGACATCAAATGAATGTTAGTCTAACCCTAGCTATGAATGTTAGTCTAGCCCTGGCTATGAATGTTAGTCTAGCCCTAGCTATGAATGTTAGTCTAGCCTTAGCTATGAATGTTAGTCTAGCCCTAGCTAGGAATGTTAGTCTATACCTAGCTAGGAATGTTAGTCTAGACCTAGTTATGCTAGTCTAGCACTAGCTATGAATGTTAGTCTAGCCCTAGTTAAGTTAGTCTAGCCTTAGCTATGAATGTTAGTCTAGCCCTAGCTATGAATGTTAGTCTAGACCTATCTATGAATGTTAGTCTAGCCCTAGTTATGTTAGTTTAGCCCTAGCTATGAATGTTAGTCTAGCCCTAGCTATGAATGTTAGTCTAGCCCTAGTTATGTTAGTCTAGCCCTAGCTATGAATGTTAGTCTAGACCTAGCTATGAATGTTAGTCTTGCCCTAGTTATGATAGTTTAGCCCTAGCTAAGAATGTTAGTCTATACCTAGCTCATAGAGGAGCACAGCATGGTTTTTAAATGCCAATATCGTCTGTGTGAAGATATTGGCTATGTTCCCTCATTTTCAGGCAGAGAAACAGACCATAGACCTTTTTTGTAGATTTTTTACTCCAAACAAGCCACCACGCTCTGTGTTCGTTCACTTGGGCCACATAACAAGAACCTCATATGAATCAGCTCAACTAACAGACCTGCTGGTAAGTCTACAGCCCTCCCTACACACGCACGCACACACACACACACACACGCACACACACACACACACACACACACACACACACACACACACACACACACACACACACACACACACACACACACACACACACACACACACACACACACACACACACACACACACACACACACACACACCTCATGGTAATAGATCAACAAACCTGAGTGCTCATTTGTCACCAAGAGGGCCCAACCAATCAAAATAAAGGAATCAATGTCACCCTCTTTCCTGCCATCTCGGACATATCAATTGAAGTTAGGAGGAGATGCTGTGGAGCTGGAATCACATTTGACCTGACTGCCTCACTGGTGATGTCATAATACCGTATAGTGGAGGAGGGAAATGATGATGAATCCAACACACCTGCGTAATATTCTGACCTCCAGTGCACTTTCAGCAAAAAACATCAGCTTTTTCAAGGGGCCTACCCAAACATACCAAACAATATCATCGGGGCAGAATAGGGCAATATGATTATGGGCATTGGTGTGATGACGAATTGTACAAAGCTGAAAAACATACGCACATCCAGGTACTTTTCTCAGGTACTGGAGTTGTAAGCAAACTAATGGACAACAGGAAGGAAAACGCTGCACACTGCTGCTCATGCTCCCAGGTGATATTTATTAACAACAAGGTTTCGACCCTTAGGTCTTCATCAGGCATCCATAACCCAGGTGGGGGCGGAAGGTCCTATATATAGGGGCAGTACTCAGTGACATCACTTCCTGAAACAGGTAAGATAGGTAAAATAAATTATAACATAGTTTCCCAATGTTAACATTCAATGTATCAATATATATGATCATACACAGGGAATGTGATCAATATTTACAGTAATATACATACACATACAATATTCAATTAGGATTTTTTTTAAACACAGTTTAGACATATTGAAACTATAAAAACGGTTTCAAGTCAAACTCGTCATTAAGGCCAAGAGGAGACAGTGTGTTGAGCCTGTGGATCCAGAAAGAATCCCTTTGAAGAAGCTTCCTCTCAGTGTCCCCTCCCCAGCGTGACATCTTGACCATTTCTATTCCAATGTATCTCAGAGAACTAATAGGAAGTCCAGCTTGTACAAAATGAGCAGCAACCAGATTGTTTTGTCTCACCTGTCCGTGTGTTGCTGCGGTGCTCACTGATCCGTGTCTTAAGGCTTCTATGGGTTTTCCCTGTGTAAGACAGACCACAAGGACATTTCAACATGTAAATAACATTGGGGGGGGGGGAATGAGTTGCATTTGTATGTGAAGCTACATTGAGCACATCGGCCACATTTGTAATTACCCCCCGGAACCTTGTCCAAAAACGTTTCCCTTTTCTCTGGTGGGTAATCAGTTTTAACCACAATATCTCTCACGCTTGGGGGTCTTTTAAAAAACATACCCGGGGGATATTTAAAAATGGGTTTCAATTGTGGGTCGGTATCAGTAATGTACCAGTGCTTCCTGATAATGTCCTTAAATGCCATCTCCAATGGTGAGTATTGGGTAAAGCATGAATTGACTGATAGTGAGATTTTTAATAAGTGGACGTGGATGAAAGCTGTCACCACTAAGGAGGGTAATTCTGTCCATAGGTTTCCTATAGAGATCTGCAGAGAGGGAGGTTTTGTCCTGAATAACCATCACATCAAGAAAAGAGATTTGCGAAAGGTCATAGTTAATGCTGATGTGAAGGTGTTCATTCATAGAGTTTAGGTAAGCATGGAATTCCAAAAGTTCTTCTTGGGTGCCTGTATAGATCACAAAAATGTCATCCGAATATCTCAGAATTAGGAGAATATTGGAGAGAAAAGGGTTAAGGTCTGGATTCAGCACCAGCTGTTTTTCATACATACCTAGATACAGGTTAGTATAATTAGGAGAATATTGGAGAGAAAGGGGTTAAGGTCTGGATTCAGCACCAGCTGTTTTTCATACATACCTAGATACAGGTTAGTATAATTAGGAGAATATTGGAGAGAAAGGGGTTAAGGTCTGGATTCAGCACCAGCTGTTTTTCATACATACCTAGATACAGGTTAGTATAATTAGGAGCCATAGTACTCCCCATCGTTGTCCCTTTGGTCTGGAGGAAGAAGTCTCCTCTGAAGAGACAATAGTTGGAGGGTAGTGCCAGTTCAGTCAAGTCCACCATACAATTGGTGCTGGGTAGAGCATTAGGGGGACGTACATTGAGGTAGAACATGAGGGCCTCTTGGCCGCCCTGATGGGGGATGTTAGTATACAGACTGGTAACATCAAAAGTACACAGAGTAGAATTTTCAGGTACAGTTGAAGTCGCAAGTTTACATACACTTAGGTTAACAAACAATAGTTTTGGCAAGTTGGTTAGGACATCTACTTTGTGCATGACACATGACACATGCATGAAGTAATTTTTCCAACAATTGCTTACAGACAGATTATTTCACTTATAATTCACTGTATCACAATTCCAGTGGGTCAGAAGTTTACATACACTAAGTTGACTGTGCCTTTAAACAGCTTGGAAAATTCCCGAAAATTATGTAATGGCTTTAGAAGCTTCTGATAGGCTAATTGTTATCATTGGAGTCAATTGGTGTACCTGTGGTGTACCTGTGGATGCATTTCAAGGCCTACCTTCAAACTCAGTGCCTCTTTGTTTGACATCATGGAAAATCAAAATAAATCTGCCAAGACCTCAGTCACCTCTGGTTCATCCTTGGGAGCAATTTCCAAACGCCTGAAGATACCACGTTCCTCTGTACAAACAATAGTACGCAAATATAAACACCACGGGACCACGCAGCCATCATAGAGCTCAGGAAGGAGACACGTTCTGTCTCCTAGAGATGAACGTACTTTGGTGCGAAAAGTGCAAATCAATCCTAGAACAGCAGCAAATGACCTTGTGAAGATGCTGGAGGAAACAGGTACAACAATATCTATATCCACAGTAAAACAGGTCCTATGTTGACATAACCTGAAAGGCTGCTCAGCAAGGAAGAAGCCATTGCTCCAAAACTGCCATAAAAAAAGCCAGACTACGGTTTGCAACTGCACATGGGGACAAAGATCGTATTTTTTGGAGAAAATGTCCTCTGGTCTGATGAAGCAAAAATAGAACTGTTTGGCCATAATGACCATCGTTATGTTTGGAGGAAAAAGGGGGAGGCTTGCAAGCCAAAGAACATCATCCCAACCATGAAGCACGGAGTGGCAGCATCATGTTGTGGGGGTGCTTTGCTGCAGGAGGGACTGGTGAACTTCACAAAATAGATGACATCATGAGAAATGAAAACTATGTGGTTTTATTGAAGCAACATCAGGACATCAGTCAGGAAGTTAAATCTTGGTCACCAATGGGTCTTCCAAATGGACAATGACCCCAAGAATACTTCCAAAGTTGTGGCAAAATGGCTTAAGGACAACAAAGTCAATGTATTGGAGTAGCCATCACAAAGCCCTGACCTCAATCCCATAGAACATTTGTGGGCAGAACTGAAAACGTGTGTGCGAGCAAGGAGGCCTACAAACCTGACTCAAGTTGCACTAGCTCTGTCAGGAGGAATGGGCCAAAATTCACCAAACTTACTGTGGGAAGCTTGTGGAAGGCTACCCGAAATGTTTGACCCAAGTTAAACAATTTAAAGGCAATGCTACCAAATATTAATTGAGTTTATGTAAACTTCTGACCCACTGGGAATATGATGAATGAAATAAAAGCTGAAATAAAATAATTCTCTCTACTATTATTCTGACATTTCACATTGATAAAATAAGGTGGTGATCCTAACTGACCTAAGACAGGGAATTTGGCGACGGTGCATGTAAACTTCCGACTTCAACTGTATATGGTCCACTGATTTTTTTAAATGGACGAATTGTAAAAAAAAAATAGAACAGAGAGAACAGAGAGAGAGAAAGAGATACATGAATGTATTTGGCTACCTGTGTTTTCCACAATGAGAATGTAGTCTCCGTGGTGGTAGAATGCCCCCCAAAATGTTGATGATTCATCTGATTTAAAAACCTGTTATTAACTTCCAGTAGGCCTAACTTAATACCTATTATTAAATATGTTAGCTTAATAACGGCAACAATCTATTTGCAATTAGTACTGTTCGTACACTGAGATTGTAGCCTAGAGGTTGGACATACCAACAATAGGTCATGGTAACCTTAATAATAATCTCCATGACAACTACATTATCATTTTTTATTTTATTTAACCTTTATTTAACTAGGCAAGTCAGTTAAGAACAAATTCTTATTTATAATGATGGTAGCTACTGTATTCTAGTCTGGGTGAACACATAAAGCTATTGTTCACTTTAACTGGAATAATCTATTTGATAATGGATTGGGCTGTATGTCCAACACATGATGAATATATGCCAACACCAATTTATGGTTAACCTTAATAATAACCTTAATAATCTCTTTGATAAATACAGGGAAATGCCAAAATAATGGAAACACTTGATTAAATGAGGGATACAAAGTATTTTGAAAGCAGGTGCTTCCACACAAGTGTGGTTTTCTGAGTTAATTAAGCAATTAACATCCCATCATGCTTAGTGTCATGTATAAAAATGCCCAGTTGCCCATTACTGTGGCTACCATGGCTAGAAGAAGAGCTCTCAGTGACTTTGAAAAAGGGGTCGCAAAGGAGCATAGGGAGTATAAAGTATGTGTGTGTATGTGTATGTGTGTGTGTGTGTGTGTGTGTGTGTGTGTGTGCGTGTGCGTGTGCGTCAGTCAGTCACCAGATCTCAACCCAATTGAACACTTATGGGAGATTCTGGAGCAGCACCTGAGACAGCCTTTTCCACTAAATTATGGAATTTCTCGTGGGAGAATGGTGTTGCATCCCTCCAAGAGTTCCAGACACTTCTAGAATCTATGCCAAGGTGCATTGAAGCTGTTCTGGCAGCTCGTCGTGGCCCAACTCCCTATTAAGACACTTCATGTTGGTGTTTCCTTTATGTTGTCAGTTACCTGTATATGATAGTACCATAGAAATATAATGAATATCTATTTTAAATGAATAGATCTATCTTTCTATGGATAGTACTGTATTAGGCTGGGTGTATTGTATACCATGATGCCAAATTCCCTAAACACAGATTTCCCGGAAAACTATTTGGGTGGACAATCTATTTTCCAGAGCTCATTATTACCGAACGCAATTATCTCTCATCCTCTCACAGACAAACAGAGGACATTTGGGGATTTGATTATTGAACCTTCCTGCCATTCTGAAACGCACACAGGCGCACATGCACACATTCATACACACACAGACACAAACTCTAAACAGACACACATACTCAGCCGTTTTTTCTCTCCTCTCTCTCTGTGCCATCGATGGAAACAGGAAGATTTCCTGTTCACTCTGATAAGAGACATAATATTGATGTTTTCAGTCGCTCACAGTTGCATTAATGAGGCTTTAACAGAATACAGCAAAGACACACACACACACACACACACACACACACACACACACACACACACACACACACACACACACACACACACACACACACACACACACACACAATCATAAAGGAGATTCTTCCCATGAACAAACGTCAATCATGGATATTACTGTAGAGTATATTATATTATAGGGTTTAATTCTGATATAATAATGATAGATGAATATAACAGTTATATTAAGACCCATTCTTATTGGTGCTCACTGATCCAGTGTTCCGGGTGTTCCTTCCTCACTGTGTGAGGGCATACAGTATAAAGACTGTTGTAAAGGAGGGACAGAGCTTCACTGTGTTCTCAAACTCACGTTCAGGGAGAGATATTATTATTTTAATCTGAAGTCACATTGATGTATGTGTGTGTGTATGTGTGTGTGTGTATGTGTGACTACACATGAAATTGTGATGCTGTCATCTCACAGAGTTGACCTTCATAAAAGAGTTCAGAAATCATAACAATGTCCATTGAGTCCATTAATCCAATGTCCATTAATCCATATTCCCTGTAACTTGATATCAGGAGGGACAGAGCTTTACCATAATCAACAGCCTCTCTCTCTCTCCTCTCCCTCTCTCTGTAGAGAGCTCTAATCTTCTATCCAGTGGGTGGTGATGGACAGCTTGTGGGTGTGTGATGGAGATTAGACCCAAGTACTCTCCTATTTGGCAGTCTGTAATGGCCTTAAACATAAACTTACTTTTTGCTAGTCGTAAACCCATGTCCTCATTGTCTTGTACAAAGGAGACGTTTTGATTTTCAAACTTGATTCTCAAGCAGTGATAGAGTAGTTTGGGTGTTCTCAATAAAAGCTTTTTTATGATAGCAGGGCGTGATGGTTTAATACAAGTAAGCCATTATCCTTGAAGTCTTGTATGACCAGTCTGTGATAGCTTGATGGTGTAAATGGCCATTTTGATAGCAGTGGGATGTCGTGCAACATCATAGTCGTGTACAAAGGTGTTTTGGGTATTTTCTATGAAAGAATCTCTAATATGTTTGTAGTAGAAATTAGAGTAATGATCAGTGTCAGTCTGGCTGAAAAGAGGCCGTTATGCCTCCATCCACAGAAAACTGGAGCAGGCCCATATGCACAAAGCAGCTCATACATAACTAGTGACCTTAATTCATCATTAGGGTTAGACTGACATTCATAGCTAGGGCTAGACTAACATTCATAGCTAGGGCTAGACTAACATTCATAGCTAGGGCTAGACTAACATTCCTAGCTAGGATTAGACTAACATTCATAGCTAGGGCTAGACTAACATTCCTAGCTAGGGCTAGACTAACATTCCTAGCTAGGGCTAGACTAACATTCATAGCTAGGGCTAGACTAACATTCCTAGCTAGGGCTAGACTAACATTCCTAGCTAGGGCTAGACTAACATTCATAGCTAGGGCTAGACTAACATTCCTAGCTAGGATTAGACTAACATTCCTAGCTAGGGCTAGACTAACATTCCTAGCTAGGGCTAGACTAACATTCCTAGCCAGGGCTAGACTAACATTCATAGCTAGGGCTAGACTAACATTCATAGCTAGGATTAGACTAACATTCCTAGCTAGGGCTAGACTAACATTCATAGCTAGGGCTAGACTAACATTCATAGCTAGGATTAGACTAACATTCCTAGCTAGGGCTAGACTAACATTCATAGCTAGGGCTAGACTAACATTCCTAGCTAGGATTAGACTAACATTCCTAGCTAGGGCTAGACTAACATTCATAGCTAGGATTAGACTAACATTCCTAGCTAGGGCTAGACTAACATTCCTAGCTAGGATTAGACTAACATTCCTAGCTAGGGCTAGACTAACATTCCTAGCTAGGGCTAGACTAACAACCCAAAAGGCAGACTATTATGTATCAGGCATCTACTATGGTGGGAAATGAAGACAGCAGCTGACAACTTATGATAAGGCTGAGGACTGCTGGCAGACTTAGCAAGACAGAGGAAATGACTATTCATTAGTTAAAGGACCAGTTTAGAAAATTTATTGAGGAAACAGAATGGATGTGATAATGAGGATTCAGGAAGTCAGTGAGAATGGAACGGATGAAGCAGAGGGCCGCAGATGAAGGATCCAGACTCTGTAGAGTTTGGCTTGGAGTCTCAGGTAGACGTCCCCGTCAGGCTGTGGTAGTAAGGCTGCTGTGGTGATGACAATCCCCCCCAAGAGATCCTCGGAAGAACCTTATAGATACTAGCTAGACGGATGCAAAACCTTGATCAGGCTCATAACATGCAGTGTCATTCAACGCAACATGCACTAGACTAACATTCATAGCTAGGGCTAGACTAACATAACTAGGGCTAGACTAACATTTATAGCTAGGTCTAGACTAACATTTATAGCGAGGGCTAGACTAACATTCATAGCTAGGGCTAGACTAACATTTATAGCAAGGGCTAGACTAACATTCATAGCTAGGGCTAGAATAACATTCATAGCTAGGGCTAGACTAACATAACTAGGGCTAGACTAACATTTATAGCTAGGTCTAGACTAACATTTATAGCTAGGGCTAGACTAACATTCATAGCTAGGGCTAGACTAACATTCATAGCTAGGGCTAAACTAACATTTATAACTAGGGCTAGACTAACATTTATAGCTAGGGCTAGACTAACATTTATAGCCAGGGCTAGACTAACATTCATAGCTAGGGCTAGACTAACATTTATAGCTAGGGCTAGACTAACATTCACATAACTGTAAACTCTCAGGCAGAGATTGTATTGCCAAAGAATTCCTTCACATAATTCAAACCAGACGCAAAGAGATTCAGGTTCACAGCCAACAGGTGTGTGTGTGTGTGTGCTTGCATTGTGATGAAATTCCTGGCTATCCCCGTCCACAACACCCTAGCAAAACTGAAACCTACTTGAAGGTAACAGCGCTCACTCTTGCCCCTAGTGGCTGATTTCCACGTAATCTCCTGACGTCCTCAGATGGATGGACGTCGAATACTGACTTGCACCGTGAGTTACCGGGCGGGAACAGATACCTACAGAAAGCATCTCTGTGGCATTTTATTGGGGTTGAATGTAATGGTGTTATCTTTCATATTGGAACCCGACACCTTGATTCTGTATCTGTTATGTTGTTAGAGGAAAGTTTCCTATCAAAGATACGTCTCTTATACTTCCTACTGAGATGCATTGTGATCATAACTCATTTCAATCTCCTGTTACACACACACACACACACACACACACACACACACACACACACACACACACACACACACACACACACACACACACACACACACACACACACACACACACACACACACACACACACACACACACACACACACACCTCGCCTTTTCTGACACAGTTGAAACAGTCCGTCTCTGTCCTATTCAGACACAGTCGGCAAATTTACCACGGTAACTCTTCCTCTCTGTCCGTTGGTTTATAATGAATCTATACACCAGCCTAGCGCTCCAGTCTCCAGCAGAAACAGACCGGCCGTAGGGCAGTTTGGCAAATGCCAGATGGGCTGGTCCATTGTTAGCTGAGTGGGCCTGTCTAAATAGTTTTTTCTTGAGCAGAATTATCATTATTTGGCTAATACTGGGGGCCTTGAAGAAAACAATGGGCTAGTTTGGGGGCCTCAAGGAAAACCGGTGTGTTAGAAATGCCCAGGCCGATATCTGGTCCCAGTCCGTCTCTGGTCTCCAGCCCAAAAAGCATTATATTATATTAGATTATATTATATTACACAAATCTCTCCTGTCATTCTCTCTCCGCAGTCTCTATGGGGTTTTTTCATTACTGGTACCTACTAAAAGAGAATGCTAGAAATTAATGGAATGCCTTCTTATCCTATTAGAACCCAATGGCCTGTGGAAAGTATTGGGGGCACACACACACACACACACACCACTTCCCTCTGTCATCGCAATGCGTCATTAGAAGTTTTATACATTTTTGCATTTCTAGAAAAAAATCATGCCGGTGATTCATAAATGCAGATTTTTTTATACAACTGCATTTTTCTATGAGTATCTTGTTGTAGCTGGAACCTGATGCACCTGAGGGAGGGATGTGTGTGTTAATGTGTGTGATGGACAACAATCAGCCAGGAGCAGAGAGCTCTTAATGGGATGACATGAATGAAACAGATATTGTGAAGTGGCCAACAGATATTGAAGAGGGCCAAGCGTGTCATGATGAATGTATTATTCAACAAATTAGATATTTTCACTCATCTTTGGTAAACTTAAAAAAAAAAAAAATGTACAACATTGCTCCATTTCAACTGACACTATTTTTTGTGCATGTTATAGGGAATAGGGTGCATTATATAGGGAATAGGGTGTTATTTGGGGTGCTTCCTAGAATGCAATTCAGGCCCCTAGTCTAGGTCAATATATAGTAGGAGGAAGATAGATAGCCTTACTGTCATAGTCAGACTTACTACCTGTATGTCAGTTGGGATAGAGCCTTGAGTGCCGGTTGGGCCCTAGCCTGTCAGAGATGTCTTCATGGGCCTGTTCACAGCACCACAGTGTAGGAGGAGGATACTAGAGGATAACCTTCCTGTCACAGCCTGTGATTTACTACCTATCTGTCTGAAGGGGGGCTCCAGTCTCTCACTCATTCAATTACCACTTTTTTATGACTCGCAGACCATCCACAGAGCACACATGCGCACACGCACACGCACACACACAGCATCCCCCAGAGTAAACACAGTAATCTCTGCTCAATCAAATACAGCCAGAGGGCCTCATCCAGATGGGATAACTCACAGTCCTGAAGATGCCATGCTGCCAGGCAGTCCCTACTCCCCACCTTTATTGGTTTGTTTGGGCTTTTACAGCAAATAGCTAATAACTGAGTCTGTCTGGTCTCTACCCGCTGCTGCCACAACACAACAATTCAAAAAATGGGTCTGTTTTTTTACACTCATTTTCTCCTGGCTGTCACTGAGGGAAAGAGCTGTTTGGTTGTTCATCGATAATCTGTTTATCAATATGTTTCCAAGCCCACAACCAAACATAACATCATGTAATGTTCTACCGTCTATGTTGGCGATGAGGACAAAACAACAATCGGGATATTGATGATTCCTCAGACATTTTCTTTTTATTTCCTGGCTGTCACTGTAGAAAGAGCCGTTCGTCTGTCCTCCGATAAACTCGACAAAACCTGCCACCGGTAGTCCAAGTAATCACACATTACAAACATCTCGTAGACCGTCTATGTTGAAGATTAGAGCAAAACAACAATTATCACTGTCTAGGCTTCTCCTTATTGGTTCAATGAATCTCAATCACATGCTGGTAATGATCATAACAATCTCCTTCCACACCTTGCAATAACCCTGATGTAATGTTGGCGCGGTGAGACATCCTCCTCCGGGAGTCTCTGCAAACCTAAGAAGGATGCCGGCAATTGAACCTCTGTCGGTTGCCTGACTGCCTCTAATTTCAACCATTTGAAGCACATCTGTAATCTTTTCCTGTTGCATTACCTTCGGGGTGTGTGTGTCTCTCCAAGGATGAGGAGCTTCTGAAAGAACAAATACTCGTTATCGCTTATCTCCTCAAGCGCTGCCGCGCCGACACCAGCCGGTGACGACGGTGGCAGGCCTGTATAGCCTACAGTACAGCCTTGAGTCCCACTCTCTCTTCCATGTTTGTGTGGTTTTATTGGACGATAGGACAGTGTAAAGAAGACAATAAAGGTATGAGTGTGAGACAGAAGGGGACTGGGTAGAGTTTGATCCCATGTCAAATCAGGCTAATCTGTGTCCTGTCCAGGGGGTGTACTTATACATCAAATTGCCTTAAGTTACAACAAGAGATAAGTTCCTGACCAATGGGCTGTTCTGGCTCCTTTCCTATGGGCCGTTCTGGCTCCTGCCCTATGGGCCGTTCTGGCTCCTGCCCTATGGGCCGTTCTGGCTCCTGCCCTATGGGCCGTTCTGGCTCCTGCCCTATGGGCCATTCTGGCTCCTGCCCTATGGGCCGTTCTGGCTCCTGCCCTATGGGCCGTTCTGGCTCCTGCCCTATGGGCCGTTCTGGCTCCTGCCCTATGGGCCGTTCTCAAGCGAGGCTACTTACTTTACTTACTACATCTCAGGCTGCTACGTGTTGTTTTCATATTTCAGCTGAGAGTTCCCACTTAGCCACTTAGCAGGGGGGAGGAGAGGTCCCCAGATGTGAGAGCAATGGAGGGAGGGATGGTGGAGCTGGAGGACGACTGGGGGGGAGAAGAGGGAGAGGGGTTTGTTAGTAAGAGGGACCAGAATAAGCTGGCTGTTTGTTATATTGGCCCCCCAGGGACCCTGAGGATAGACTACTAGGAACTCTGGACAGGCTCCATCTGGCTCCATGCTGAGTGGGTCAGAGAGATAACACACACACTCTGGACCAATCACTGGGGGATGACACATCCAGGAAAACGTTCCTCTCTCTAAGATCACATCCTTAAAGTGGGCTATGGGGTAATGTTTCTGTTTATATATCTCAATATGGGATCAGCACTTTTCCTTGACCCATGAGACCTGAGATCAGGAAAATACTCCAGTTATAAGAGAACTAAAAGTGTGTGAATGTTGAAATGAAGCCTCTGACTGGACATCATACTGTACCACATAGTAGTTCATGACAAATGGAATACCACGGACTATCTGCTGCTTTTTGGGGTCATTTTTCATTTCGTGAAGATTCAATCTCACTATTTTGCTGAGAAAATCCCCCATGGTCTGAGTAATTCCCCATGAAACAAACAAAACTGCCAACATGTGAGCAGAGAAAGAGAGAGAGAGAGAAAGAGAACAAGAGAGCGAGAGAGAGTTTAGAGAGTAGAGCAGATGGTTTCCCTCCCCTAAGCTCTCCTCTCCACTTTTCCTGCCGCTGCTCGGATGGACAGATCTGCCTGTTGTGAGGAAAGAAGGATCAAATGATTACTTCATCAGCATTCCACGCAGCAACTCACACGGACAACTGACTCTCTCACTCCTCTCCCTGTACATGGCCCCGTACACACTCAGTTTGTACAACTGACGTACAACACATTTGACACAACTGTTTTAATACAGCAGAGAGTTTGTCTGCACAATTTTACGTAAACAAAGGTTGTCAAGAATCAATGGTTGTGTAATTGCTTTTGTGCAGTGAAGCTCTCCGTTGTCAGACACAACAATACCAGTTGTAACACAACCGTTGTGTCAAATAATTAGCATTTGACCTGCTTTGTGTCTTATTTTTATATTCCCCCATCCATCCATCCATCCTTCCATCCATCCACCCATCCATCCTTCCTTCCATCCATCCATCCATCCATCCATCCATCCATCCATCCATCCATCCATCCATCCTTCCACCCACCCACCCACCCACCCACCCACCCACCCACCCACCCACCCACCCACCCACCCACCCACCCACCCACCCACCCACCCACCCATCCTCCATCCATCCATCCATCCATCCACCCACCCATCCACCCATCCTTCCATCCACCCATCCCCATCCACCCATCCTTCCATCCACCCATCCACCCATCCTTCCATCCTTCCATCCACCCATCCTTCCATCCACCCTTCCACCTACCCACCCACCCACCCATCCTTCCATCCACCCACCCATCCTTCCTGCCATCCACTAACCACTAATAAGCTCTAAGGATATAAGGCTTCTTTGTAAATCAAAAACATGAGGCATATGTCTGCCTTTTTCTCAGCGATTGTTGATGTAGAAGATGTATTTAAAAACTTCCCATTTGTCTTTCCCTGTGGGAAGGGATTGAGGGAGGGGTGAGAGGATGGAAGGATAAGAGGATAGAGGGCAGATGTGGTTGGAGCGGTAGAGGAGAGGAGAGAGAGAGCATGGAGTTGCTTCAGGGGCCAAGGCTTATTTCTAAAATGCACTCTTTGTTTCTCTCTCTCACACACACACACACACACACACACACACACACACACACACACACACACACACACACACACACACACACACACACACACACACACACACACACACACACACACACACACACACACACACACACACACACACACACACGTATTGATTAACAATGTGTTGCTCAAAGAGAGATACAAACAAAGTGACTCCCTGCAGACTCTCTACAAGAGCTTCTCTTTACTATGACCTGTGCTGCCATGCAACCAATACATCGGCATAGTTTAAAAGCCTTTTCTTCCCAAACAGTAAATAAATACATGGGCTGTAAGTGGGATGGAATACAGTTTTCCACTAGCTGTCAGAAGTAGTTGAATATTTTATTTTATCCTTTATTTAACTAGGCAAGTCAGTTAAGAACAAATTCATATTTATTTTACAATGACGGCCTACCCCGGCAGACCCGGACAACACTGGGCCAATTGTACGCCGCCCTACGGGATTACAATTCCAGCCGGATGTGATGCAGCCTGGCTAATAATAATGGATGGTTCTGGATACAAGTTGAGCTATCAAGTGGAATAGAATAGTCAAATGACACTGTGAACAAGTCTATCTGAAGAACAGAACAAAGCCCATGCTTTTGAAAGAAAAGTGAGAGATTGTTTCATTATGGTTGTCTAGTAGGCTTAGAGTTAAGGCAATAGACTACGTAGTTACTGTGGATCAACTATTTTAGAGCATATGATCATCTCCGGTTTATGACAATTGATTATTATTTGATGTGGATTAGGTCCTATTAAACAGTAGCCAACTGTCATTGCTAATTCAATCTAAAGATTGATAAAAGCGTCCAACTGAACCTATTTGCCACCCATTTTCCAGATCAAATAAACGTACAGTATAAACAC
>NC_092159.1:14274992-14386799 GCF_045791955.1 Oncorhynchus clarkii lewisi
TCACCCCTCCCTCTCTATATTCACCCCTCCCTCTCTATATTCACCCCCCCTCTTTCCCATGTTTCCTTCAATTTTTCATTTGTCAGCTCTATCTCAGATCTTTTTCCATCAGACTAAAGTCATGAGAAACGTTATGAAAGACACAGCATGTCATCCACTGAGCATAGTTCCAGTTAGGTCTATGGATGACTCATCACTTGAAATCATTCTCATGCTAAACGTCTAATGTAGAGGAACTGAACTCTGAAGAAATAAAACGAGGTATCTTTCTATTCTTCCCCTTCACTCAATATTCTCAACCCTGGTAGTCTCTCTTTCTCCTTTCTCTCTCACTTGTTCTCACGCACTCAATTTCTTTGTCACACATACTCCCCCTCTCTACCCCCCTCCTCTCCTCCCCATCCCGCTCCTTCTCTCTATCTCTATATGTGGGTTAGAGAGTTCATTTAATCAAGCCACAGGAGAGGACAGTGACATTCAGCGTTACTTAGAATCCCACTTAGAAGGACCAGTCTGACCATAAAGTCCCAGACAGTCCTCTAGTCTCCACTGGGCCCTCCTTCATAAAGAAACTAGATTCATCATTAAGATGATGACACATTTAAAGGTAATGCTTACATTGGCCAATTTAAGTACTGTGTATTCTACACTGTATTATTGATTGTGTGATAAATTGTGAAGGTTAATATACTATTAACCAACCAAATTTAAATAAACATGTAAGACGAAAAAAATATAAAGTTAACGGAGAGTAAGGACTGGGATGACTCTCTCAGTATGTCTGTCTGGTTCTCCTCCAGTCCTCAGAGAGTTGTAGTGTAATGGTGTTAAGCCACTTCCAAAACCAAGCCTAATGCATTTCCCTTAAATATTTCACCACCCCTTCTCTCCAAATGTGTGTGTGAGTTCGTTGACAAGCCTCTCCTGGTGCCTGAGTGACACAGAGAGAGATCACTAGGTGGTTTTTGGCTGTTTCCTTGATGTTAGCTGTTCTGACGAGGAACAAACACATGATAATTAAAAAAAAAGAAGGGATATGGCGGTGGAGGGGGGAGGGGGGAGGGAGTGCTTTATTTGAAATGCATCAATGCATTATGGAAATTGTCCTGCTGTTTCAGACATGTGCGTATACCGCTCGTGCATGTGCGTACGTGTGTGTCGCGTACTTACCTGCTCATGCGTGTGTGTGTAATTTACATCCCAGCTGTATAGAGCAGAATGCTATCTGATGCAATGTGGAACAAGCCTAGCCCAGGTCTTTGTCATGCTGTGTTAGCGCTGTGCAGCTTCTTACCTCTTCTCATCTGGCTGACAGCTACCCTTCAAAACCAGCACACTGGAGAGATCTGGCAGAGCAACCAAAACAGACTTGACACGTACACACACACACACACAGAGGAGAAAAGTGACATCATTTTTACTAGGGGTCATTTTTCGAGGCTACAGTATGCCATATTCCTGTTACTATTGTGCTATGCTGACAGTGTTGAAAGTCGTTATTCGGGAGTCATTATTAGTGGTGAATACAGTGTAGTGAGTCGTCATTGGTCGACCATAGATTGAGGAAGGAGGAGAAGGAGGAGAAAGGGAACAGTCTACTGTGGGTGATTTTTCAAGGCTATACCATATTTCTCTCCTATGCTGACAGTGGTGTATAATATGGAGAATATATATTAGTGAGGGATTTCAGCCAACTACAACATAACACCGTTACGTACGGTTCCCTGACTACAGGAAGTATGGTTGTCATGGTAGAATCACACCTTTTAAAGCCCTCCTCCCGCATAACACCACCTGTGTCACACTCAGTGTGTGTGTCCATGTTTTTTTCTCTTGCTTCAGGAGGGTTAATCCTCATTTATATGATAATCTCAACACATCATTACCTGCCCCTCTCCTTCTCTCTCGCTCTCTCTCCATCTCTCCCTCGCTCCCATCATTATCTCGCATGAGAGGTGTCTCGTCCAAGTTGACACTGAAGGAAATTGGAAGTTCTTGTTGCCGTGGCTCGTGGTGTGTGTGTGTGTGTGTGTGTGTGTTTGTGTGTGTGTGTGTGATCCACAAGGCTTTGTTGCTTTGGCTCTCTCCCCACGTGGTGGGCTGACTTCAATACACCATGTTCTCTGGCCCAATTTGTATGAGCATGCATACACACATTTACACACAGAAGCGCACACACACACACACACACACTCACACTTACACGCACACATGCGTTCAAGCTCAGAAGCCCACAGCCACACAAACACGCACTCACACACACACGCACACACACACACATGAAAGTACACACGATCACACCCGACTTTCTCATAGATATTACGTTAAGAGTGGTGGATGCTGTTAGATGGTAATGTTATCACCTCTTTGACTGTGTTTCAGATAATGATGGCCTGTGTGTTTGTGGCTGTGTGTGTTCTAGTTGCCGGACCAGTAACCGGAAGAGCCTCATTCTAACCAGTACATCACCCACTCTCCCTCGACCACACTCACCTCTCCCTGGACACATAGGTAAGGCAATTGGTTATAATTAAGCGTTAAGACGCGAGGGGGTGTGGTATATGGCCAATATACCACGGCTAATGGCGGTTCTTACGCACGACACAACGCGCGCCTGGACACAGCCCTTAGCCACGGTATATTGGCCATATATCACAAACCTCTGAGGTGCCTTATTGCTATTATAAACTGGTTAACAACATAATTAGAGCAGTAAAAATACATGTTTTGTCATACCCATGGTATATGGCCTGATATACCACGGCTATCAGCTAATCAGCATTCAGGGCTCAAACCACCCAGTTTATATTAACAGTTAATACTGTATTTACAGTGATGTATAATGGGCCAGTTTGGTTCTTTGTAGATCATTTGGTAGAGCATGGTGCTTGTAACGCCAGGGTAGTGGGTTCAATGCCCAGGACCGCCCATACTTAAAATGTATGCATGCATGACTGTAAGCTGCTCTGGATAAAAATGTCTGCTAAATATATTAAATATTATAATGGCACTTCATGTTTGTTCCCTGTCTCTCCACAGGAAGTAGTCCATTGGACAGCCCAAGGAACTTCTCCCCCAGTGGCCCTGCCCACTTCTCATTTGCCTCCTCTAGAAGGTAAATAGCGTTTGGAATACTCAATACATCTGCTGTTTACATATAAAGAGATTATATCCAGTTATATAAAGGGATTCAAAACCAGGTAACGCTCTTGGCAGGTCCCTTTTTATGATCCTATAATCTAATCTAGCAGCCATATCTCTAAATCAGGTAATCCTACAACAACCAAAAAGCCTTTGGCTACACTGCATAAACAAACACATTGTCACACCAATACCGCCGTAATAGCAATCAACTGGCCATTCCTTTTTGAAGGAATATGTGTAGTTTTGTGGGCAGGCCGGATAGTAGAGAGGAAAGACAGAGAGAGTTGCTGAAATAGCAGTAGGCTGGATGTGAACCCCTGCTGCAGCTGTAAATGTGCTCCAGAGGCAGTGGCTTAGACCACTAGACCACCCCAGGCCTCAACTGACCATTTAGTTAAGCAGGGACAATATTCCAGTGGCACACACACAGTGAAAGGGAATGCATTTACACCCTTATACAGAGACACTTTCCCCTCTTTGCATTCCCCTGTCACACGGCATGACAAAGTGTTTGTGTGTGTGTGTGTTTATGTGCGCGCACAGACGGATGGGCCTCTCTGAGTGCCAGGATGTAGCCAAAACCAACATCCATCATGACTCCAGCAGTGTCAGACAGATAGAAGGTCCCACAGAGAGAGGGAGAGAGATATGTGTAGCAGGACCCCAGGGACGCAGAGGAAAGGAAGGGATTATTGGCACAAAAGGCAATCCAGGAGGTGTGAAAGAAATGTGGAACATTAAGCTCTCTGACTTTTTGGACAGAAGGAACTACCTTTCTGCTCTGGAACTAGTATGACGCAATTCTTCCTGCTCTCTTCCTAACCCCCCCCCCCCCCCTCTCTCTCTCTCTCTCCCATCCTACCCCTCTCTCTCTCTCTCTCTCTCTCTCTCTCTCTCTCTCTCTCTCTCTCTCTCTCTCTCTCTCTCTCTCTCCCACCCTAACCCTCTCTCTCTCTCTCTCCCTCTCTCTCTCTCTCCCACCCTACCCCCTCTCTCTCTCTCTCTCTCCCACCCTACCCCTCTCTCTCTGTCTCTCTCCCACCCTACCCCTCTCTCTCTCTGTCTCTCTCCCACCCTACCCCTCTCTCTCTCTCTCTCCCACCCTACCCCTCTCTCTCTGTCTCTCTCCCACCCTACCCCTCCCCTCTCTCTCTCTCTCTCCCTACCACCCTACCCCTCTCTCTCTCTCTCCCACCCTACCCCTCTCTCTCTCTCTCTCCCTACCACCCTACCCCTCTCTCTCTCTCTCTCTCTCTCCCACCCTACCTCTCTCTCTCTCCACCCTAACCCTATCCTCTCTCTCCCTCCCACCCTACCCCTCAATCCCTCTCTCTTCTGCAGGGCGGACGGTCGAAGATGGTCCCTGGCCTCTCTCCCCTCCTCTGGATATGGCACCAACACACCCAGCTCAACGGTAACTACAACTGACCCATTTTTACACAGATGGTAAAATGTGTAAGAACGTGTAAGAACAACAATCTCTAATGACAAGTTTTCCTTATTATCATTTATTGTCTTAACTATTTATGGTGTTTTATCTGTGTCTGAAACGGACAAAAGGAAACTCAAATAAAAAGACTAAAATCATTGTAATAACTCCTCCATTTGAACACCACACTCTAGAGGTCCTTTCATATTACCAACATGACATGATCTAGCAGCATGGAGCTGTTTGGCCTTGTTATCAGAGTTACTGTTCGTTTCCTCAAGGCAGTTCCATTGCTTCATGCCTTGGTCCCTGATTGGAGTAGACTTGACAGTTGAAAGCAGGACAGAGGAAAAACGATCCAGTCTTCATAATAACCACCATATAACTGTTAAAGGGGCAATCTGCAGTTCAAACCATAATCAGTGGAAGTAGTAATTGCAGATTGCTCCTTTAAGTCATGAGACATCTGATAGGGCGAAACTTGTTTTTTTATTCTTGCTCTCATTCATGCAAATTACATTAGTGAAACTTGACATTCCATGCATGAATATGTATTTATACGCTAGAATGTATTTCCAAATATTAAATGTTTCCCTGCTTGGTATGCAAGATGCCATTAGGAAACTCATGTTCTGTGGAGTTGATGTTCTACTTGTTTTGTTCTGCTTTTAAAATGATTACACGGCACACTAGCAGCCTTCTGGTGCCATGTGCAGGTACACACACACACACACACTGGCAGACACCCACAGACAGACACACAATCACTGACAGACACACACACTGACAGAGACACACTGACAGACACACACACAGACAGACACACACACTGACAGACACACACTGACAGACACACACATTGACAGACACACACACTACCCCCCCACCCCTCCCACACATAAAGCCTTTCCCTCTATAATTTGTGCTGTAAATCTCAGCTGGATAGTTAAAAGGCACCTTCCCGCTGGTGAACATGGATCTATCCCATAATACTACCCATGGAGAACAGAACTAAAAATAAACCAGCGGCTCAGATCAGATCGCTTGCTAAGATGTACATTCAGTACCTGATTTATCACTGTGGCTGATGACTTGGCTCAAAGAGAACGTGTGTGTGTGTGTGTGTGTGTGTGTGTGTGTGTGTGTGTGTGTGTGTGTGTGTGTGTGTGTGTGTGTGTGTGTGTGTGTGTGTGTGTGTGTGTGTGTGTGTGTGTGTGTGTGTGTGTGTGTGTGTGTGTGTGTGTGAGATAATAAAGTAGAAACAGAAAGTCAACCGGTCTTAAAAACATGTTATCTCATCCTCTATCCATTGCTATGATTCAGTTTGCTAAACTGAGTGATAGAGTGAGGGATGGGGGGGATACAGACAGAGATGGAAAGAGTCAATGAAGAGTGAAATGTGTGTAAGAGATAGAGAGGAGGGGAAGACAGACAAAAAAGAGGAAAAGAACGAGAACACACCCACAAACACCCCCCCCCCCCCCCCACACACACACACATCCACACACACCCACAAACACCCCCCCCCCACACACACATCCACACACACCCACAAACATCCCCCCACACACACACATCCACAAACACCCCCCCCCCACACACACCCACATAAACACACCCCCACACACATCCACACATACCCACACAAACACACCCCCACACATGCGCCCACCCACCCACACACACACACGCACACACACCCCCCACACACGCACACACAAACACACCCCCACACACCTACTCACCCACCCACCCACACACACACACACACACACACACACACATACACTACCATTAATTGCAGTTTTGCAGTGCTGTTGACAGGAGGTTCTCTCCTCCCCTGTCCCCCTCACCTGTCTCTTCTTCACCCCTCTCTCCCCTCTCCTCTCTCCACCTCCTTCCCTCTCCTCTCTCTACCTCCTTCCTTCTCCCCCTCTCCTCTCCTCTCTCCCCCTCTCCTCTCTTCTCTTCCTCTCTCCCCTCTCCTCTCCTGTCTCCACCTTCCTCTCTTCTCTCCCCCGTCCTCTCTTCCTCCTGTACAGACGTCAGTTTTCAGACCTCCCCAGGCTCTTACATGGACCATTACTTGCTTGATTAGCTACTGCAGGGTCCGCATACACAGAGGAGATGAAAGGAGGGGATGAGGACAGAGGAGATGAAAGGAGAGGATGAGGACAGAGGAGATGAAATGAGGGGATGAGGACAGAGGAGATGAAAGGAGGGGATGAGGACAGAGGAGATGAAAGGAGGGGATGAGGGGAGAGGAGATGAAAGGAGGGGATGAGAACAGAGGAGATGAAAGGAGGGCAGAGGAGATGAAAGGAGGGCAGGGGAGATGAAAGGAGGGGATGAGGACAGAGCAGATGAAAGGAGGGGATGAGAAGAGAGAAGATGAATGGAGGGCAGAGGAGATGAAAGGAGGGGATGAGAAGAGAGAAGATGAAAGGAGGGCCGATGAGATGAAAGGAGGGGAGAGGAGATGAAAGGAGGGGATGAGGGGAGAGGAGATGAACGGAGGAGAGGAGGACAGAGGAGATGAAAGGAGGGGATGAGAACAGAGGAGATGAAAGGGCAGAGGAGATGAAAGGAGGGGATGAGGACAGAGCAGATGAAAGGAAGGGATGAGAACAGAGAAGATGAAAGGAGGGGAGAGGAGATGAAAGGAGGGGATGAGGGGAGAGGAGGGGAGAGGAGATGAAATGAGGGGAGAGGAGATGAAAGGAGGAGAGGAGGAGATGAAAGGAGGGCAGGAGGACAGAGAGAGACACATTAAGACCCAACCAAATCATGAGAAAACAACATGATAATTACGTGACACATTGGAAAGAATTTACAAAAAAACAGAGCAAACTAGAATGCCATCACAGCAGCAAGATTTGTGACCTGTTGCCACAAGAAAAGGGCAACCAGTGAAGATCAAACACCATTGTAAATACAACCCATATTTATGTTTATTTATTTTCCCTTTTGTACTTTAACTATTTGCACATCATTACAACACTATATATAAACATAAAATGACATTTGAAATGTATTTTGGAACTTTTGTGAGTGTTTACTGTACGTTTTTTATTGTTTATTTCACTTGCTTTGGCAATGTTAACATGTGTTTCCCATGACAACAAAGACCCTTAAAATAAATTGAATTGAGAGAGAGGGGGGGGGGGGGGGGGGGGGGGAGAGAGAGGAAGTAAGACAGAGTTAATGGAGAAAGAGAGAGAACCACAACAGGAGAGGACATAAAATACTTTCCCTCTATCCCGCTATCTTTCCTTCCTTGTATCCCTCTATCCTCCTTCAATCCACCTCATCCCATCATCTCCCTATGTGTTCAATTGATAATGTTGATATGCATTTAGCAATTTGAAGTGGTTTGGATTGGAACCAGAAGTAGGCCAGGTTCTAATGGATTTCATGGCAGAAATCATTGTTTAACCTCCCAACACACACTCACACACTCACTCACTCACTCACTTACTCACTCACTCACTCCCTTACTCACTCACTCACAAACGCACGAACACACACCACTATCTCCCCATCCCTATGGGAGGCGTGTTCATTAAAGCCCTTGATTGATCCAGCCTGGTTTTTCCTGTAGCTCTAGAACAGAAAAGCACGTTTGTTTAAGAGTAGGGTCTGCTAGTGCTAAGACCCCTGAGGCCCCACTTTAGCTTGTTGTCCAGTTTTAGTTTTCAGTCTCTTAGACTTGGTCTATTTTCTCTCTCTCTTCATCACACTCTTTCTCCCTCCCACTCTCTTTTCATCACATTTTTTGTTTTGTGATATTGACGTTTGTCCAGCAGCCTAGAAGCTCTGCATCGAACACATTAGTTGTACAATAAAGGCTTATTAACGCTTGAGGGCTCACTCTCTCTACCCCTCTCACTTCCACACTTTCTCTCTCTCTCTACCCCTCTCACGTCCACACTTTCTCTCTCTCTCTGTCTCTCTCTACCCCTCTCACTTCCACACTTTCTCTCTCTCTCTACCCCTCTCACTTCCACACTTTCTCTCTCTCTCGCTCTCTGTCTGTCTCTCTCTCTGTCTCTTTCTTTTATGAAACACATCATGAGGTATGATTGTTTCTTGCTTTTGACCTTTCTAATTACTCTCTCCCTTCCTCCTCCTCCCGCTCCCTCTCTCCCCCTCCCACCCCCTCGCTCCTGCTCTCTCCTCATGTCTTTCCTCTCTCCCCCAGTCCTCCTCCTCGTCACAGGAGCGGCTGCACCAGCTGCCCTTCCAGCCCACCATGGATGAGCTGCACTTCCTGTCCAAGCACTTCGGCAGCACCGAGAGCATCACCGACGACGACGGGGGCCGCCGCTCGCCACACGTGCGCCCCCGCTCCCGCAGCCTCAGGTTAGAGGGGTCAAGGGTCAGGGAAAGGGGTGGGGATACTAGTTTCGCCCTGTGTATCTCCTCGAAGCTTTATACACAAGCTTTATACACAAAGATATGAATACAAACCCAATCTCCTAACAAACTCCTCTGCTTTACAGTTGCTCTCTCTCTGTCTCTCTCTCTGTCTCTCTCTCTCTCTGTCTGTCTCTGTCTCTCTCTCTGTCTCTCTCAGTCTCTCTCTCTGTCTCTCTCTCTGTCTCTCTCTCTGTCTCTGTCTCTCTCTCTCTCTCTGTCTCTCTCTCTCTGTCTCTGTCTGTCTGTCTGTCTGTCTCTGTCTGTCTGTCTGTCTGTCTCTGTCTGTCTGTCTGTGTCTGTCTGTCTGTCTGTCTGTCTGTCTCTCTCTCTCTATCTCTATCTCTATGTCTCTCTCTTTCTCTTTCTCTCTTTCTCTTTCTCTTTCTCTCTCTCAGCATGCCCCTCTCTAGAGTTCACTGTGGTCTTTATTCACGTCAGTATCATCCAGGCGGTCTCCAGAGTGCATGTGTTTCTCCTCTCTTCTGTCTCCCAAGTGATGAGTCCATGGAGACTTCTAGACCAGACTCAAATATCTGCTCCACACACAGCAGACCTGGGTTCAAAATAATGTACATTTTCTTTCAAGAACTTTATCTGCGATTGATTAAACTTGTCTGACGCAATGGAACCAATGGAGTAGTCCCAAAAGTGTATGCCCCAGCCATCTGGCACTCCATGAAGCTCCAAGTATTAAACATATCTTAAATACTATTTGAACCCAGGTCTTGTATTAGTGCTTGGCATGGTTGCATGTGGCTTGTTCCAATGGGGTCTTGCGGTCTCCTCTCTTGATACACTGTAGAATGGCGGAGTAACTTCCTGTGTCTTTAACAATGCTCCTCCTTGATTGAGGAGTGGGGTCCTAATTAGTGCATCCATTAGAGGGAGACGGAGTGTTCAGAATTCCTGATTGGTTGATTTTAGAGAGAGACTAAAAGTGATGCTATCTCTGATTGGCTGATTTACATAATGTACAGACAGGGGTCCACACGTACGCACACACACACACACACACACACACCACACACACACACACACACACACACACACACACACACACACACACACACACACACACACACTGGGTCCTGGCTGCTGCAAATTAAGCCTGCATTCAAGTGAAACATAAAAAAATTGATTGTCTATCACTCTTTCTTGTCAATCTGCCTCTCTGTTTCTGTCTCGTTCTCTCTCTTCAGCCCGGGGCGCTCACCGTCTTGCTATGACAACGAGATAGTAATGATGAACCATGTCTACAAGGAGCGCTTCCCCAAGGTCAGTACACACACACACATACACACACACACACGCACAACTCGTACACAGAAATGCACACACGTATGCAGGTACGCATACACATGCGCGCAGATGCGCACACACACACACACACACACACACACACACACACACACACACACACACACACACACACACACACACACAGTGGCCCTATCCCATAACATGAATGGGACTTGAAGCAGTGCTAACTGCAGTGTCACTGACTACCTGCTCAGTTTTACTTGCTTCTGCATAAAAACACAACAAGATGGTTGCAACCGTCGCACCCCCAAAATGGAGACTGACATGTCATGCAGTAGCTGATCCAAAATGGCCCCAGAGAGCCATTTAGACAGAGCCCAGCGCAGTGCAGTTTCTCTCTCTAATACAGCATATCTCCCCGTCCACTGTTGCAACCACTTCTGGCTTTGTGTTGACCGATATCAATGACTTACAGGCTGTATGACAGGCAGGCAGCCGCTGTGGTAAAGCTGCAAACCAAACAGAAGCAGACAAACAGAGAAAAGGCATTACTCACATCACATACTATAGTAGTTCCAACACTAAGGTACGGAGAGATTTATTTGGATTCAGCAGTTTGCTGATGGTGTCTGTTTGTTTGACTATATTGCTAGTCTCACACTAGAATACTGATCACATGGACTTCACATGGTGCTCAATGGGTGGGTGAACCACGCTCGCGCGTTAAGTAACCTTACCTGAGTCCTGAAGACTTGTGTTGGCTCCTAGGCGTTAGCTGAACACACCAACACAATCCTGTAGCTGGTAAAAGGCCTGTGTTCGAACCCCATCGGTCCTGTATTGATAATATGTAGTCTATGCTGTATATCTGTCAACTGCCCAGATGAAAGAACGTTGATAGCTTCTCCCCTGAAAGGCTTTATCTCAGTTGGTTAACACTGTCTTGTGGCCTGGGTTCGGACCCCAGTCACTCACCTGTAGTGTATTTTACCATGTTGTCCTCTCCTCCCAGGCTACAGCCCAGATGGAGGAGCGTCTGTCAGAGTTCATCCAGAACTTCTCCCCGGAGAGCGTGCTGCCGCTGGCTGACGGGGTCCTCAGCTTCATCCACCACCAGATAGCAGAGCTGTCCAGAGACTGCCTGACCAAATCACAGGATGGACTCATCACAACGGTGTATTTCTTTGAGCTGCAGGAGAATCTGGAGAAGATGCTCAATGACGTGAGTTATCATGCACATACACAACACAACACATATACATGCTCACATACACAACACATGTACATGCTCACATACACAACACATGTACATGCTCACATACACAACACATGTACATGCTCACATACACAACACATATACATGCTCACATACACAACACATATACATGCTCACATACACAACACATATACATGCTCACATACACAACACATGTACATGCTCACATACACAACACATGTACATGCTCACATACACAACACATGTACATGCTCACATACACAACACATGTACATGCACACACACGCACCCCTGGTCCTCTTCTGGTCTTCCAAAGTAACTGACATTACATTTTATTGGTGAAGAACCTATTAATTGCTAAGAATTTGTTTATCGCTGTCCCTGGTGCTGAAGCCCTCTCTCTCTCTCTCTCTCTCTCTCTCTCTCTCTCTCTCTCTCTCTCTCTCTCTCTCTCTCTCTCTCTCTCTCTCTCTCTCTCTCTCTCTCTCTCTCTCAGGCCTATGAGCGTTCTGAGAGCTCTGAGTTGACCTTCGTCACTGAGCTGGTCAAAAAGCTCTTCATCATCATATCTCGTCCCGCCCGGCTTCTGGAATGTCTGGTGAGCTCTATTACAGGTCTATTACAGGGACGTTGAATGTTCAGGCTGCGGCTCAGACACTCTGGAGACTCTATTCTAGAGCACCTGGTTCAAATGGGTTTCAGAGCAGTTCACTCTCTAAATAGATAATTGAGTTAGAAATATGTGGAATTGTTGCAATAGCTTGTGAGTGGGCAATATATGCTGTACTATCATCACTTAATTGATATGTTGAATTATTTTGTCATATAAAATGATTTAATATTGCGCTAATTCCCCTAATTTGGAAAGTGTGTTAACTACCTTGTACAAGCTTGAATTTTCAACACATTAATTGAGTAGAATTACACATCTTTTCACCTCAGATTGGTGATGTTAATATCAAGATTATACTACATTGATTTTGCTTTAAAAAAAGTTGCTGGCCACAAACAAATCCACGTATTTGACAGTCAAGCTGGCACTGAAATGAAACCCCTGTCAGTTTGTAGGTCTACCTGTGAGGTGATGATTCGTTGAAATGTTCCAGTCAAAAAGGTGTTGTTTCCTTTTCGTATTGGCCATCTACTGTAAACATGACACAACGAGATGAGTTGAGAAATGGCTACTACAGGTTCTCATCTATCGACAGGTATAAGTAGTTTACCCAAGTTAGCTGTGGTTTTATCTTTTAGATGAGGGCAAACGGTACACGTCACCCCGGTTATTGTCCCAGTTCCATTGATCTTTATAGACAATAGTGATGTGATTCATTTGCGCTAGCTTTTGATTACAGTAGAACAAGCCAATCAAAGTGTAGAGTGGCTGCTTGGTAAATGTTGGTGTGTGTGCAGTTTATAAGCAACTTATTTAGCTAAATAGAACTAATCTGAACACAAGTGTGACATATGTATGTGTAGGGAGTAATGTTTATTTTTGGCCTTCAAAATATCACAACATATTTCAGCATATTGATTATGAATTTGGACATTTAAAAACAAATTCATAATCAACAATAGGTAGCAGGAACAGTAACATTTTCAACTTATGTTTTAGGAATGTAAATGATACTTTCCGCATCATTTTTCAACAGGATTCTACTTAATCACCTAAAAACTAATGAATGAACCCCAAAACGTGCTTTGGTTTATTGATTTTGATAATATAGCTATAATCGTGAAACATATGTTTGTTTTGCCTACTATTCCAAATGGCACCCTATTCCCTATATAGTGCACTACTTTTGGACCTGGCCCCCATAGGGCTCTGATCAAAGGTAGTGCACCATGTAGGGAATAGGATGCCATTTGGGACACATACTGTTCATCCCCTTTAATCTGTCTCCCTCTCTCATTTGTCCCTGTAGCTAAATCAACGATACTAGAGGCTAACTTTATGACAGATTGTGCGGTGTATTTAACCAAAACACATCCCTTGTTTTCATAGATATAGGTCAAAGATGTCTTTATAAGAGTCATTACATACACAGCATTATGTTAAATGCCTAAGGATATTTTCCTAACTGTAAAACGTCCACCCACATACACTGCTGCCATGGGCCAACACCTCATTCAATGACAGTTGAAATGAACTCCTCCAACTGTCCAGTTGACATTCAAAGCTATATGTACATAAGTCACTGGAGTGTCCCTGGATTTACACACTCTGATTGATGGCTTCCCCTGCCTGTCAAACGCTTGGTCCCACCTCCTTCTGCTGTTGCGTCTCATCTTCCCGTTGCCAGGGTCACCAGCGGAAGAGGTCGATAGGGTCAGGCTGGATGCTTCTGCTTGTGTCAGTTATATGAGAGAGAGAGTGAGAGGGAAGAGGTAGACAAGGATGGAGGGAGAGAGAAAGTGAAATGGAGGGGGGAGAGAGAAAGCGAGAGAAGTAAAGATGGAGGGAAGGATGGAGGGAGAGACAAAGGAAAATGCAGAGGAGAGAGATGGAGAGAGAGAGGAGAATGAAAGAGGTAGGGAAAGGTGGAGGGAGAGAGGAGAGAGAACGTGAATTGGAGGGGAGAGAGAGGGGGGGGGTTCAGTTCATTTGGCATTCTAGTCACAGTCTCCTCTGATTTGGTGAAATGTCAGAGCCATGGTGGAAGAACATTATCCCACATAGAGGTACATAGAGCAGAGCAGAACGCTCTGCAGAGAGTTTCACTCCCACAGAATCAAGTACAAGACTTATATTAGTCTTATATTGTGTCTCTAATCTATGATCACTCCACTCATCATAGTTGGCAATCCAGGGAACTTTGTAAATTTACTCAAAGAAATATAATCTATTCTATTCCTTCTATTTCTATGGGTTCACTCCTCTCATCTGTATCTTAGTTGGCAAGGCCAGGGAACAGTTGATCATCGGAACACAAACCAGGAAATGACCTTCCCCTCCCAGCCCCAGGTGCTCTGGTTTCTAATAACAGTGTTATATCCCTCCACAAAGGGTGAATGAAAGAGATGCCCAGAGGACAGAATAAAAGGCTATGTTAATCAGCTGTAGGGCTTATTGGAGCAGCAATTCAAAGTTATGACCATGTTAGTACCCAGCAGTTTATTAGCTCCTTATTTCAGCCTGTAGGATTCCCCAGTTAAACTCAAAACAGCACACACAACACCATACACAATGGCAGTCGATGTGGCAGATTTAGTCTGTTATACTCTATATTGTCCCCCCTCTTCTCAATACCACAGACAGTACTGTCTATATTGTCCCCCCTCCTCTCAATAACACAGACAGTACTGTCAATATTGTCCCCCCTCTTCTCAATACCACAGACAGTACTGTCTATATTGTCCCCCCTCCTCTCAATACCACAGACAGTACTGTCAATATTGTCCCCCCTCCTCTCAATACCACAGACAGTACTGTCAATATTGTCCCCCCTCCTCTCAATACCACAGACAGTACTGTCAATATTGCCCCCCCTCCTCTCAATACCACAGACAGTACTGTCAATATTGTCCCTCCCTCTTCTCAATACTGGCGGCAGGGTAGCCTAGTGGTTTGAGCGTTGGACAAGTAAACGAAAGGTTGCTGGATCGAATCTCTGAGCTGACAAGGTAAAAATCTGTCGTTTTGCCCCTGAACAAGGCAGTTAACCCACTGTTCCTAGGCCGTCATTGAAAATAAGAATTTGTTCTTAACTGACTTGCCTAGTTAAATAAAGGTAAAAAAAATATATATATATATTGTCCCCCCTCCCCTTCATGTACAGGAGTTCAATCCAGAAAAGTCAATACTACATCAAGTTTATGTGGCAGACTGGCAGCTTTTGTGTAACTTTGTATTTGGTTCCTCTCTGTAGGAGTTCAACCCAGAGGAGTTCTATCACCTGCTGGAGGCAGCGGAGGACCACGCCAAGGAGGGACACCTGATGAAGACGGACATCCCTCGCTACATCATCAGCCAGCTGGGTCTGACCCGGGACCCTCTGGAGGGTGAGACACACACACATTTAATGAAGATGGATACTCCTTGTTACGTCAGGACACTCTAGAGCCCTCAACTCTGGAACCACTTGGCTTTATTCCTTTCTTCTCCTCCAATCAGGGACTGATTTAGACCTGGGACACCAGGTGGGTGGAATTAATTATCAGGGAGAATGGAAAACCAGCAGGCTCCGGACCTCGTTGGGTAAGAGTTTAATACCCCTAGACTAGAGGGTGAGTAAGGGAGGGGGAGGATGAGAGGGAAGAGAGGAACGGAAAGAGAAATTGAGGGTTGGAACAGACCAGGGACCCTCTGGAGGGTGAGAGAGAAGGATGAGAGGGAGGAGGAGAGAGAGAGGAAGAGATGAATGGAAAGAGACAGATTGAAGGCTGGGACAGACCAGGGACCCTCTGGAGGGTGAGAGAGAAGGATGAGAGGGAGGAGGAGAGAGAAGAGAGGAACAGAAATAGACAGATTCAGATGGCTGGGACAGACCAAGCACCCTCTGGAGGGTGAGAGAGATGTAGGAGAGAGGAGTAGAGGGGAGATTTAATGAAGAAGAGAGTAAGGAAAAGAGAGGAATAAAAAGAGACATGCAGGCAGCTGGGACTGACCTGCGACCGTGTGGAGGTTGGGATGGGGGGGAGACAGTAGACGGAAACAGAAAGAGACAGATTTAGGGCATCATGTACCTGTAGAAGCCAAACAAGAGAAAATGAAAGATTGATGGTTGAGATTTCTCTACCCACATTTTGACAGCCACACTCCCCTCGGGTGTTTATTATAGGTAATTAACTATAAAGCTAGCAGAAATAACCTTAGAAAAAACAATACATTTTGGCATGAGAAAAACAACAGCATCTTGGCATTGTAGCATGTGGGCAGGGATCCACCTGTCAGCTAGCCTGGTCCCAGCTCTTGGCATTGTCACACTGAACCTTGGCAAGACAGCACAAACAGACCTGGGACCAGGCTACATGTAGACATTATTGAGACGCAGAGAAAACTCCCTTTACTGATTATGAAGCCGGTCGCAGCACTGCACTCACTGTCATTAATCTACAGCAGCCCCCAAACTCCTTCTCTGACTCCTTCAATTCCGTCCAGCTCCACTTCTCACAGTGGCAAATCCATCACAAGCTGTTCATTAAACTACTCAATGTAAATGGGTTAGAAAGACTATTCAGAATCCGACTGGCTCCTCTTTGTCAGCTACCTTCAGTCTGGTTGAAGAAATATGAGTTTGGGTTTTAGTGGGTTGTCACAATGTGACACTTTTTACAAACCACCTCTTGGTTTAGCACCTTTCTGTTTTTCACCCACACAAATATTCACAGCTTCATCTCTCTTTCTCTCTCTCACACACTCTCGTCTTCCCTCCCTCTCTTGGTTCTCCAAACACAACCATTTCGTTTTTAGAAATGTTGTTACCAAGGTGACAAGAAGATATATTATTTTCACATCACTTTATGTGACATCTAATTCAAATTAACGAGATGCTTACTTAAAGGTGCAATGCAGCCGTTTTTATCTCAATATCAAATAATTTCTGGTGACAGAAAGTACCTTACTGTGATTGTTTTCAATTAAAATTATTTAAAAAATAATTCTTCTTCGCAAAGAGCACCGTCTGGAAGTGGTCTGAGTGGGGAGGGGAAAACTGAAAATGAGCTGTTATTGGTCTATTAACTCATTTACCGGCTCCATCCTACCAAAACAGTCAGTTATTTCAGGCGGTCGTTTCAAACAGCTCTAACACTAACTTTTTCTCCAACGTCATAGTGTGGAAATATATATAGTGCTTTGGAAAGTATTCAGACCCCTTGACTTTTTCCACATTTTGTTATGTTACAGTCTTATTCTAAAATTGATTAAATAGTTTTTTCCCCTTTTGCAATTATTTTAGCACAGCTGAAAACTGTTGTGCTGATTAAGGAAGCAATAAAACTGGCCTTCTTTAGACTAGTTGAGTAGCTGGAGCATCAGCATTTGCTCAAAATGACCAGAAACAAAGTCTATCTTCTGAAACTCGTCAGTCTATTCTTGTTCTGAGAAATGAAGGCTATTCCATGCGAGAAATTGCCAAGAAACTGAAGATCTATGTAGATATTCCATTTAAAAATCTGCAATTTCCAGCTACAACAGTCAATTACATAATTAAAAATGTCTACACTGTATTTCTGATCAATTTGATGTTATTTTAATGGACAAAAAAATTGCTTTTCTTTCAAAAACAAGGACATATCTAAGTGACCCCAAACTTTTGAACGGTAGTGTACATACTGTAAGTATTCAGACCCTTTACTCAGTGCTTTGTTGAAGCACCTTTGGCAGTGATTACAGCCTCGAGTCTTCTTAGGTATAACGCTACAAGCTTGGCAAACCTCTATTTGAGGAGCTTATCCCATTCTTCTCTGCAGATCCTCTCAAGCTCTGTCAGGTTGGATGGGGAGCATTGCTGCACAGCTATTTTCAGGTCTCTCCAGAGATTTTCTGGCTGGGCCACTCATCAAGGACATTCAGAGACCTTCGCCCCAGTCTGAGGTCCTGAGCACTCTGGAGCAGGTTTTCATCAAGGATCTCTCTGTACTTTGCTCTGTTCATCTTTGCCTCGATCCTGACTAGTCTCCCAGTCCCTGCCGCTAAAAAAAAATCCCCACAGCATGATGCTGCCACCACCATGCTTCACTGTAGGGATGGTGCCAGGTTTCCCTGCCAAGTTTCCCTACAGTTCAATCTTGGTTTCATCACACCAGAGAATCTTGTTTCTCATGGTTTGAGTCCTTTAGGTGCCTTTTGGCAAATTCCAAGCGGGCTGTTATGTGCCATTTACTGAGTAGTGGCTTCCATCTGGCCACTCTACAATAAAGGCCTGATTGGTGGAGTGCTGCAGAGATGCAGAGATGGTTGTCCTTCTGGAAGGTTCTCTCATCTCCACAGAGGAATTCTGGAGCTCTTTCAGAGTGACCATTGGGTTCTTGGTCACCTCTCTGACCAAGGCCCTTCTCCCCTGATTGCTCAGTTTGGTCAGGCGGACAGTTTCAGGAAGAGTCTTGGTGCTTCCAAACCTTTTCCATTTAAGAATGATGGAGGCCACTGGGTTTTTGGGGACACTCAATGCTGCAGACATTTTTTGGTACCCTTTCCCAGATCTGTGCCTTAACACAATCCTGTCTCGGAGCTCTATGAACAATTCCTTTGACCTCATGGCTTGTTTTTTGCTCTGACATGCTGTGAGACCTTATATAGACAGGTGTGTGCTTTTCCAAATCATGTCCAATCAATTGAATTTACCACAGGTGGACTCCAATCAAGTTGTAAAAATATCTCAAGGATGATGAACAGAATGCACCTGAGCTCAATTTTGAGTCTCATAGCAAAGGGTCTGAATACTTATGTAAAGAAGGTATTTCTGTTTTTTGTTTTTATTACATTTGCAAAAATGTCTAAAAACCTGTTTTCGCTTTGTCATTATGGGGTATTGTGTGTATATCGATGAAGGAAAACATTTATTTAATCCATTTTAGAATAAGGCTGTAACGTAACAAAATGTGGAAAAAGTCAAAGGGTCTGAATACTTTCCAAAGGCAATGTATATATAAAACATGGAAATCCCGTATTTGACTGCACTGGGCCTTTAACACATTTTCATTTATTTGTTCAGCACTCTCCCCCTTATCCAGAGTGACTCACATGTCAAAGTGATTTTGTTATTGTAGCGAAAAACCCAAACAACCCTCTTTAAAGTGAATTGCCATTGCATTGCTCAGGCTGTAACACAACGAAATGTGGAATAAGTCACATTCTGAAGGCACTGTATGTATACACAATGCTATTGATCTGCAACAGTACACACCAGATACTGTATTGAGTGTTAAATCATGTGTTTTTGTCCAGACATTGTGAGCATGGACAACTACTATGACAGTGAAGGTCCCCACACCCCAGAGCCAGACGATTCTGCAGAGGTGAGGACCCTCCATATCTAATGATAAATACACTCACAGACAACCAGATCAGAGGTGAGGACCCTCCATCTCTAATGAGAAATACACTCACAGACACACCAGATCAGAGGTGAGGACCCTCCATCTCTAATGATAAATACACTCACAGACACACCAGATCAGAGGTGAGGAGCCTCCATTTCTAATGAGAAATACACTCACAGACACACCAGATCTCTCTTCAAATAGTATCTAGCTTCAGTTGGACTGAGCTTGCCTGCTTGTTTATGTAGGGGAAGATGAAAGCCATGAAGCCGCCAAGTGAAGAAGACTTTCAAACCATCAAGCTGATCAGCAACGGAGCATATGGGTGAGTAGAGTCTGGTCAAAGCAATATGAATGACTATACATTTCATGTACATCACAAAGTCCTCACATTCATTCAAAGACATGAGGCTCCAGGTAGATTTCTCTGACCATCTAATTTTACCACAACCATACCCTTGGCTTCTTGCACCTCTACCCTTTACCCATCTCCCTCCTCCCCCTCTCTCCCCTCCTCCCTCCTTGTCCACTCCCCTCTCTCCCCTCCCTCCTTCTTCCCTCCTCCTTCCCTCCCCCGTCAGTGCGGTGTACCTGGTACGTCACAGGGAGACCCGTCAGCGTTTTGCCATGAAGAAGATCAACAAGCAGAACCTGATCCTGAGGAACCAGATCCAGCAGGCCTTCGTAGAGAGAGACATCCTGACCTTCGCTGAGAACCCCTTCGTGGTCTCCATGTTCTGCTCCTTCGAGACTCGCAGGCACCTCTGCATGGTCATGGAGTATGTTGAAGGTCAGTGGGTTTCTGAGGAAACTGTACTACTTTAATGGAATTACAATAAAGGCTTCATAGGGTGTCCCAAGAAACTTCGCATATCTTACACCTTGCTCTTTCAAAGTTCTCTCCGTTCTGATCTTGTTCACTTCCTTTGAGGTGAGAGAGTTTCTCAGAAAACCCGGTTGGATTTCATCCTCATTCTGGAAAGTAGTACTCTCCTTTCTGCCCTTGTTCATTTGCCATTCGTGGTATCTGATAGGACTGGCCAGGTGAAAGCACTGTGGTGGAAACCAGCGGGGAGGGTGGCTCATAATAATGGATGGAGTGATGTAAATGGAATGGTATCAAACACATGGAAAACCACATGTTTGATGTGTGTGATACCATTCCATTCCAAACATTACTATGAGCCCGTCCTCCTCATTTAAAGTGCCACCAGACAAATCAAATCAACTCTTATTTGTCACGTGCGCCGAATACAACAGATGTAGACCTTACAGTGAAATTCTAACTTACAGGCTCTAACCAACAGTGCGATTTTTAAGTAAAAAATTGCTATTAAGTGAACAATAGAAAAGTAAAGAAATAAAAACAACAGTGAAAAGACAGTGAAAAATAACAGTAGCGAGGCTATATACAGTAGTGAGGCTACATACAGGCACCAGTTAGTCGGGCTGATTGAGGTAGTATGTACATGTAGGTATAGTTAAAGTGACTATCAATATATGATAAACAGAGAGTAGCAGTAGCGTAAAAGAAGGGTTGGCGGGTGGTGGGTGGCGGGACACAATGCAGATAGTCTGGGTAGCCAATGTGCGCAGAAACCGGTTAGCCAGGCTAATTGAGGTAGTGTGTACATGAATGTATAGTTAAAGGGACTATGCATATATGAATAACAGAGCAGCAGCGTAAAAGAAGGGTTGGGGTGGGGGCGGGACAATGCAAATAGTCCGGGTAGCCATTTGATTACCTGTTCAGGAGTCTTATGGCTTGGGGGTAAAAGCTGTTGAGAAGCCTTTTGGTCCTAGACTTGGCGCTCCGGTACCGCTTGCCATGCGGTAGTAGAGAGAACATTCTATGACTGGGGTGGCTGTGGTCTATGACCATTTTTTTGGCCTTCCTCTGACACCGCCTGGTGTAGAGGTCCTGGATGGCAGGCAGCTTAGCCCCAGTGATGTACTGGGCCGTACGCACTACCCTTTGTAGTGCCTTGCGGTCGGAGGCCGAGCAGTTGCCATACCAGGCAGTGATGCAACCAGTCAGGATGCTCTCGATGTTGCAGCTGTAGAACCTTTTGAGGATCTGAGGACCCATGCCAAATCTTTTTAGTTTCCTGAGGGAGAATAGGCTTTGTCGTGCCCTCTTCACGACTGTATTGGTGTGTTTGGACTATTCTAGTTTGTTGGTGATGTGTACACCAAGGAACTTGAAGCTCTCAACCTGCTCGACTGCAGCCCCGTCGATGAGAATGGGGGGCGTGTTCGGTACTCCTTTTCCTGTAGTCCACAATCATCTCCTTTGTCTTGATTATGTTGAGGGATAGGTTGTTCTTTTGGCACCATCCGGCCAGGTCTCTGACCTCCTCCTTATAGGATGTCTCGTTGTTGTCGGTGATCAGGCCTACCACTGTTGTGTTGTCTGCAAACTTAATGATGGTGTTGGAGTCGTGCCTTGCCACACAGTCGTGGGTGAACAGGGAGCACAGGAGGCGACTGAGCACGCACCCCTGAGGGGCTCCAGTGTTGAGGATCAGCGTGGTGGATGTGTTGCTACCTACCCACACCACCTGGGGGCGGCCTGTCAGGAAGTCCAGGATCTAGTTGCAGAGGGAGGTGTTTAGTCCCAGGATCCTTAGCTTAGTGATTAGCTTTGAGGGTGCTATGTTGTTGAACGCTGAGCTGAAGTCAATGAATAGCATTCTCACATAGGTGTTCCTTTTGTCCAGGTGGGAATGGGCAGTGTGGAGTGCAATAGAGACTGCATCATCTGTGGATCTGTTTGGGCGGTATGCAAATTGGAGTGGGTCTAGGGTTTCTGGGATAATGGTGTTAATGTGAGCCATGACCAGCCTTTCAAAGCACTTCATGGTTACAGACGTGAGTGCTACGGGTCTGTAGTCATTTAGGCAGGTTGCCTTTGTGTTCTTGGTCTGCTTGAAACATGTTGGTATTTGTTGGAGGAAATTATAGTTGAAATGATTAATTATGTATACATTTAAATTAGAACCATTTATTTTAATACTATTATGTTATGGTATGAAATGTATGGGTTCTTGGTTAAACTAGGACTGAAAATGTAAGTAAAACGAATTAATTGTCTGTACCTTGCGGGTTTAAGGGAGAGGGATGGCATATCTCTTTAGACAGATAAAAACGTTTGTTTTATGATCCATTAGTGAAGAAGAGTATATATTTTTAGACAGATTGGAATGTTTGTTTTATGAGGGGAGTAGAAGACAATCTCCAGACCTGAAGACACTGCGCTATTGTGTGGATCGGAGAGAGTGTGAGAAACTGATGACGTCACTTTTATCTTCTCTCTTTAAAATGTAATGTTCTTTGTATTTTGGATGAGTACTCTCTTGAATTAAACACTGTTACCTGACTTTTAAGACTGGTCTCGATCTATTTAATGCATAAATGATAAACTTATAACTTATTAAAAATAGAGAGAGTGTGAATTTGGTTTTGGCTACAAAACATATAGGAATTTAGAATTCCTCTAACAGTATTACAGACTCAATCAGGGACATGTCAGTGAAGACACCTGCCAGTTGGTCAGCACATGCCAGGAGAACACGTCCTGGTAATCCATCTGGCCCGCGGCCTTGTGAATGTTGACCTGTTTAAATGTCTTACTCACGTCGTTTACGGAGAGCGTGATCACACAGTCGTCTGGAACAGCTTATGCTCTCATGCATGCCTCAGTGTTGCTTGCCTCAAAGCGAGCATAGAAGTGATTTAGCTCGACTGGCAGGCTCGTGTCACTGGGCAGCTCGCGGCTGTGCTTCCCTTTGTAGTCTGTAATAGTTTGCAAGCCCTGCCACATAAGACGAGCGTCAGAGCCGGTAAAGTACGATTCAATCTTAGCCCTATATCAGCACTTTGCCTGTTTGAGGGTTTGTCGGAGGGCATAGCAGGATTTCTTAAAAGCTTCCGAGGTAGAGTCCAGCACCTTGAATGCGGCAGCTCTACCCTTTAGCTCAGTTCGAATGTTGCCTGTAATCCATGGCTTCTGGTTGGGACTGTGTCTAACTAACACCACTGGTGGAAACTTAAAAACATCTATCCTATCTATATAGGGGATTGACCGAGGGCCAGAGATTCAAATAACTGTCAAGTTGTTATTTTACCATAGTCAATTCAGTTGTAGAAAGTAAAACGGGGTCACTTCCCACAGCAGCCCTAGCCAAACCATCTTCCTTAATGCGTGTTAGGTGCTCGAGGGCAACTCAACATACTCAACCCAACTATATAGCAGAAAGCAGATTGCTTTTCTCCTGATTGTTAGTGTTCAGAGTCAGCCTACAGACACAGCCAGGCATGAAGAGTAGTGTGTGAGTCAGATGGGACTCTGCCAAACATAGGTTTACCAGGCCAAGGAGAAGGGGAGAAACAACCCGAGAGAAACGACGACAGATAGGGCCGACCAACACTGTGAAATCCTTTAACCCCTTCAGACTGGCTCTCAGGCTGTGCCCCATTCTCTTCCCAAAGGGTACAGAAGTGCGCACTTGCACATTGCCCGTCGTAAATTGAACAGCGTTGTTGTGGTATAAGCTCTGTCTGTAGGTCAATGAAGTCCCCACCATTGTTTGAATCCATGACAGAAAGTGTGTACAAGTCCATTCTTTAGGAGCAGGGTAGAGAACCGAGGCATAATCCATGTCTAACCAACCATGTTGTGTTCCTATAGGGGGAGACTGTGTCTAACCAACCATGTTGTGTTCCTATAGGGGGAGACCGTGTCTAACCAACCATGTTGTGTTCCTATAGGGGGAGACTGTGTCTAACCAACCATGTTGTGTTCCTAAAGGGGGAGACTGTGCATAACCAACCATGTTGTGTTCCTATAGGGGGAGACTGTGTCTAACCAACCATGTTGTGTTCCTATAGGGGGAGACCGTGTCTAACCAACCATGTTGTGTTCCTATAGGGGGAGACTGTGTCTAACCAACCATGTTGTGTTCCTAAAGGGGGAGACTGTGCATAACCAACCATGTTGTGTTCCTATAGGGGGAGACTGTGCCACTCTGCTAAAGAACATCGGGGCGCTGCCCGTGGAACTCACCAAAATGTACTTTGCAGAGACCGTGCTGGCACTGGAGTACCTACACAACTATGGCATCGTGCACCGAGACCTCAAGCCTGACAAGTGAGTGGGTTGCACTGCCACCCTGACAATCCCCTGGTGGATTGGAGGTTTTAAGTTGCTTTCACACTATACAATATTCACCATAAATGTAATTTCTTAGGACCATTTGGGACATCCTCTAACAATATTAAGCCAAATTGTGTGTATGGGGAAAGGTTCTAGGAATACAGGCTCCTATAACTCCTACAGGCTCCTATTGGTCATACATACCAGTGGAGGCTGGTGGGAGGAGCTATAGGAGGACGGGCTCATTGTAATGGAATAATGGCTGTTCCTGGGGTTTGCTTTGCAGTTGATATCTAACAACCCATGTGTTGTTCCTGTTTCCACCAGTCTTCTGATCACCTCTATGGGCCACATCAAGCTGACCGACTTTGGCCTGTCTAAGATGGGTCTGATGAGCCTCACCACCAACCTGTACGAGGGACACATCGAGAAGGACGCACGCGAGTTCCTGGACAAACAGGTAGATCGATTGATTGGTCAGTAAATCAATCAGTCAGTTAGTCAGTCGGCCAGTCATGATCAGTCAGTCACTCAGCTAATCAAACAAACAATTAATCATATTGTGAGAGGTAGTATACAGCCAACTTCTCAATGAAGAGCCAATCACATACAGTATGTTAGAAACTCTGTAGATAGCCTACAGTCATGACAGTTGCGTGAGTGAGTTGAATTCAGGATCCCTTGACTTGCCTCGTGCGTCAAAGGATTGAGAATCTCAAAATAACCTTGCAAAAACGCATAATTTGCCAAGCAAGAGGAATACACAGTCACTAATAATGTTTACCATACAGACTGAATCATCATCATTTCTCTAAATAAATCTAATTCTGGTCCCTATTTATTTTGCAATTACAGTTTATTGTTTACGCAGGTTTTGAATTTAACTCCCCATATTAATAAATTATGCTGTTAGGCCAGCAGCAATACAGTGTCTTCTCCAGCGGTAGGGCATCTAGCCTGGTTAAACCAGACTGAATGCTGTGTTGTTTCACATAGAGGTAGAAAGAGGACTCTAGATGGATATAACCTGCTTTAGCATGGACATTGCATGGACACTTGATGTATTTGATACCATTCCACCTATTCTGTTCCAGTCATTACCACAAGCCTGTCCTCCCCAATTAAGGTGCCACCAACCTCCTGTGCTCTACAGCGTATCAGCGTGCACCCAAGATATTTCCGTTGTTGATGATGCTTGTTGTGCATTACTGTTGAACCAAAAGATGACATGTAACAAAGATGAAATTAAATGGAAACAATTAAATATGTGTATTAAATAAAATAATAATGTATGTTGATGCTATTACTATGCACAATATCTAATTATGTTGCAATATGATAACAATAGCCTAATATATTAAACTATTGTCTTTTAACAGTAAAAAATGTTTTCATTCTTATCACCCTAGTAATTATGACACACCCACTCACTATTGTCATTGGTTGCACTAATTGCAGTGTTTGTTTACATAACCTGGTTCAAGCATTCATGACATGACCATGAAGAAGGCACAGTGATGCTGAAACGTTGGTGGTTTACCCAATAAATTACTGGGAGCTTGTATGTAGTGTGTGCAAATCTCTTTATTACATTTGTTCAGCCTACAGTTGCTCTCCGTTAGTCAGTGGCTCTACCAACTTGTTTGGGGTGTACACCAGCTCATGCTTTTTAATGGGTTCTAATGAACACACATCATCTGCACATGAAATAGATGAAGATCCTTTCCCGTTGTGGTCTGTGTAGACTCTTGATTAGAGGGCATTGGTTATTCACTTAGCTATAATGAACTAGGCCCCTGCTGTCTCAACAGTGTACAGCAACAGTACCAATTAGAATTAGAATTCTGATTATCAGCATTATACAATCTGGGTCCTTGATTAGTGATTACTGTACAGTACTTCTGTCAGAGACAGATGGAAGAATATTCAAGCTCTTGGGCTTGCAGTTTGCTAAGCAGGCCAGACCTGGGTCCAAATAGTATTTGTTGTTGTCTTTCATTTTTATTGAGCCTGTCTGGAGTGCCAAATGGGCAGGTGTTGCACTTTTGGGACTACTCCATTGCATCTGGTACATGTAGTTGAGAGGAAAATAGAGGCAAGGAGCGTGATCGAGACTTCTGATTGGTGGATCTCTCTCCCTGTCCCAGGTGTGTGGCACCCCAGAGTACATAGCCCCTGAGGTGATCCTAAGACAGGGCTACGGGAAGCCGGTGGACTGGTGGGCCATGGGCATCATCCTCTATGAGTTCTTAGTGGGCTGTGTGCCCTTCTTTGGAGACACGCCTGAGGAGCTCTTTGGACAGGTCATCACAGGTGAGTCTGCCATCAATCAATCAGTCAAAAGCTCTTTGGACAGGTCATTACAGGTGATTGAGACATGAGGGCTGGCCTTTCCTCTGTGTTTGCACCTGTTGTCTTTTTGAATCCCCCCCAGTGCCTCTTGTTCTGTATGTCAAGGGTTTTCAAAGCTCTCCTCGGGGACCCCCAGACAATTCACAAGTTGAATCAGGTGTGCTAGCTCTGGAATTGATCAAATGAACGGCTGGGGGTCCCCGAGGAGAGGTTTAAAAACCACTGCTGTAGGTGACTGTTGACTCCAAGGCCTCTGTCTGTGTACTAACTTGTACCTGACTCAATGTTGGTCCGGTTCCAAATCCTTGCTGTTCATTCTCTCTGTAACTGGCTCTGTTGTCTCTCTCAGATGACATAGTGTGGCCTGATGGAGATGAGGTCCTGCCTGCTGATGCCCAGGGACTGATATCAACCCTGCTACAGACCAATCCACTGATGAGGTTGGGTACAGGTACTACAACAGGGCTTCTCAAACTTGTTCTGCACACGACGAAAGGCCCTTAGTTGACACTAAAAGTTTAGCTTGTATTCTATACCCATTTAAAGATTTTCTCAGGGGACCTAATTTCAACTTGGTCCATCCCGACACCTAGTTTCTGAACCAATGTGCTAGAATTTAAGAATGTTCCTCCTGTTTCTGCTGTAGTCTACTGTCATAATCTTACCAAACACAACCTTGTTTGTCAAGGCAATGCATTGTTGAACACAGATTTTACTAGGATGTGCCACCGCTGGCTGTAGCCGGGAGTCCCATAGGACTGCACACAATTGGCCCAGCGTCGTCCAGGTTAGGGGAGGGTTTGGCTAGGGGTGCTTTACTTGGCTCATCGTGCTGTAGCACCTCCTTGTGGCAGGCCGGATGCCTGCAGGCTGACCCTGGTCGCCAGTTGAACGGTGTTTCCTCCGACACATTGGTGCGGCTGGCTTCCGGGTTAAGCTGGCTGGTGTTAAGGAGCGCGGTTAGGCAGGTCATGTTTCGGAGGACACATGACTCCACCTTCAACTCTTCCGAGTCCATTGGGGAGTTGCAGCGATGAGACAAGATTGAAAAGGGGGATACATTTTTTGGGGAAATTATAATAACAACAGTCTGGCACACAGCAGGCTACTCTCCCTAGGTCTCTGATATGAGTCAGAAAATATTCCTGCTTACTGTGTGTAATGAATCATGCCATAATTATTCACATTTTAACCTTTGTTTATGTTTTACTCCAACTACCATGGCCCAGAGCCATATGCTCTTCCGAGGCCTACATTCTTAGAGCTGATCTTGTTGTTGGTATTATTCCTCTGTGCCCCCAGGGGGAGCGTTTGAGGTGAAGCAGCACTCGTTCTTCTCTGACCTGGACTGGAACAGTCTACTGAGACAGAAGGCAGAGTTCATACCTCACCTGGAGTCAGAAGAGGACACCAGCTACTTCGACAGTGAGTGCCGTTACCTGTGTATTTAATGCCAATACAGCACACTGGCTGCATTTACACAGGCAGCCCAATTCTGATACTTTGCCCAATTGGCCAAAAACTTATCTGATTGATCAAAATACATATAATTGGAAAAAGATCAGAATTGGGCTCCATGTGTAAAGCAAATGAGTCCTTGATCTTTGATACGGGTTATCTCATGGTAAAACTCAGCCAAGCCAGAGAGTGGTTCTCCCAAAGCGTTGCAGCGACTTTGAAAAGTATAAGCAGAGGAGAGAGAACAACAAGGCTAGGGACGTTCAATTATTTATGAAAACTAAGACTCTCTCTCGCGCTCTCTCTTTCTCGCTCTTTCTCGCCATCTCTCTCTCTCTCTCTGTCTCTCTCTGTTTCCCTCTCTCTTCTTCTGTCCTCCCTCAGCCCGTTCAGATCGTTATCACCACATCAATGCGTACGATGAGGATGACACCAACGATGATGATGAGCCTGTTGAGATCAGACAGTTCTCCTCCTGCTCCCCTCGCTTCAGCAAGGTACACAGACACACACACACACACACACACACACACACTCACACACACACTTATGGTTGGGGAGTAACTGATTACATTACAAAACACTAACAGATTAAAGATACTTTTGACAAACTAGTACTATTACTTCTTGGATTACTTTTAAAGTAGTACGGCTTCCCTTGAGCAAGTTAGAGTTAAGTTCAAGGGCCAGCAACCGATTTCTCACCTTGTCGGCTCTTCGAACCAGTGATCTTTCAGTTACCGGCCAAACACTCTAACCGTTAGGCTACCTCCCACTCTAGGTAACTAGTAACTGTAGCGGATTACATTTAAAAAGGAACCTACCCAACCCTGCACACACACACGTGCCACACACACTCCTCTGGCTGCCCTCGCTTCAGCAAGGTCATTTTCTCTCTTCATCTCCCCTTACTTAACGGTGTCTTCTAGCTATCCCATCTCATTTTTCATCCTGGCTCTCTCTCTCTCTCCCTCACTCTCTCTTTATCCCTCCTCTTTTTGTCCACCTCATAGTTTGAATCCCTATTATCTTGTCATTCTGTCATTACACCATCTTTCCTTCTATATTATCTCTCTCTCTGCTGCCCTCCTTTTGTCCTTCACCTGTCCCTTCCTCCTCCTCTCTGTTCTCCTGTATGGGTGGGGACTAATGAAGGGTCTCTTGTGGGAATGAGTAGGGCTGTGTGTGTATGTGTGTGTGTGAAGGGTCTCTTGTATAAATGGAGAGGGCTAAGGGCTCTATTACAGAAGCAGTACATTGGTGGAGAGACCTGATTAGAGTCTAGAACACTGCCTGCTGGTCTCAAAGCATACACACGGACCCATGTACACAAACACACACACACACACACACACACAGAGAGAGCACTTGGTACGGCAACTGCAAGGCACCTGACCACAAGGTGCTACAGAAATCATGAACTTCCGGCGCCGACAGAGATGGCCGCCTCGCTTCGCGTTCCTAGGAAACTATGCAGTTTTTAGTTTTTTTACGTGTTATTTCTTACATTAGTACCCCAGGTCATCTTAGGTTTCATCACATACAGTCGAGAAGAACTACTGAATATAAGATCAGCGTCAACTCACCATCAGTACGACCAAGAATACGCTTTTCGCGACGCGGATCCTGTGCTCTGCCTTACAAACAGGACAACGGAGTGGATCCCATGCAGCGACCCAAAAAAACGACTCCGAAAAAGAGGGAAACGAGGCGGTCTTCTGGTCAGACTCCGGAGACGGGCACATCGTGCACCATTCCCTAGCATTCTTCTTGCCAATGTCCAGTCTCTTGACAACAAGGTTGATGAAATCCGAGCAAGGGTAGCATTCCAGAGGGACATCAGAGACTGTAACGTTCTTTGCTTCACGGAAACGTGGCTTACTGGAGAGACGCTATCCGAAGCGGTGCAGCCAACAGGTTTCTCCACGCATCGCGCAGACAGGAAAAAACATCTTTCTGGTAAAAAGAGGGGCGGGGGCGTATGCCTTATGACTAACGTGACATGGTGTGATGAAAGAAACATACAGGAACTCAAATCCTTCTGTTCACCTGATTTAGAATTCCTCACAATCAAATGCAGACCGCATTATCTACCAAGAGAATTCTCTTCGATTATAATCACAGCCGTATATATCCCCCCCCAAGCAGACACATCGTTGGCTCTGAATGAACTTTATTTGACTCTTTGCAAACTGGAAACCATTTATCCGGAGGCTGCATTCATTGTAGCTGGGGATTTTAACAAGGCTAATCTGAAAACAAGACTCCCCAAATTTTATCAGCATATCGATTGCGCAACCAGGGGTGGAAAGACCTTGGATCATTGTTACTCTAACTTCCGCGACGCATATAAGGCCCTGCCCCGCCCCCCTTTCAGAAAAGCTGACCACGACTCCATTTTGTTGATCCCTGCCTACAGACAGAAACTAAAACAAGAGGCTCCCACGCTGAGGTCTGTCCAACGCTGGTCCGACCAAGCTGACTCCACACTCCAAGACTGCTTCCATCACGTGGACTGGGACATGTTTCGTATTGCGTCAGACAACAACATTGACGAATACGCTGATTCGGTGTGCGAGTTCATTAGAACGTGCGTTGAAGATGTCGTTCCCATAGCAACGATTCAAACATTCCCTAACCAGAAACCGTGGATTGATGGCAGCATTCGTGTGAAACTGAAAGCGCGAACCACTGCTTTTAATCAGGGCAAGGTGTCTGGTAACATGACCGAATACAAACAGTGCAGCTATTCCCTCCGCAAGGCTATCAAACAAGCTAAGCGTCAGTACAGAGACAAAGTAGAATCTCAATTCAACGGCTCAGACACAAGAGGCATGTGGCAGGGTCTACAGTCAATCACGGACTACAGGAAGAAATCCAGCCCAGTCACGGACCAGGATGTCCTGCTCCCAGGCAGACTAAATAACTTTTTTGCCCGCTTTGAGGACAATACAGTGCCACTGACACGGCCTGCAACGAAAACTTGCGGTCTCTCCTTCACTGCAGCCGAGGTGAGTAAGACATTTAAACGTGTTAACCCTCGCAAGGCTGCAGGCCCAGACGGCATCCCCAGCCGCGCCCTCAGAGCATGCGCAGACCAGCTGGCCGGTGTGTTTACGGACATATTCAATCAATCCCTATACCAGTCTGCTGTTCCCACATGCTTCAAGAGGGCCACCATTGTTCCTGTTCCCAAGAAAGCTAAGGTAACTGAGCTAAACGACTACCGCCCCGTAGCACTCACTTCCGTCATCATGAAGTGCTTTGAGAGACTAGTCAAGGACCATATCACCTCCACCCTACCTGACACCCTAGACCCACTCCAATTTGCTTACCGCCCAAATAGGTCCACAGACGATGCAATCTCAACCACACTGCACACTGCCCTAACCCATCTGGACAAGAGGAATACCTATGTGAGAATGCTGTTCATTGACTACAGCTCGGCATTCAACACCATAGTACCCTCCAAGCTCGTCATCAAGCTCGAGACCCTGGGTCTCGACCCCGCCCTGTGCAACTGGGTACTGGACTTCCTGACGGGCCGCCCCCAGGTGGTGAGGGTAGGCAACAACATCTCCTCCCCGCTGATCCTCAACACTGGGGCCCCACAAGGGTGCGTTCTGAGCCCTCTCCTGTACTCCCTGTTCACCCACGACTGCGTGGCCACGCACGCCTCCAACTCAATCATCAAGTTTGCGGACGACACAACAGTGGTAGGCTTGATTACCAACAACGACGAGACGGCCTACAGGGAGGAGGTGAGGGCCCTCGGAGTGTGGTGTCAGGAAAATAACCTCACACTCAACGTCAACAAAACTAAGGAGATGATTGTGGACTTCAGGAAACAGCAGAGGGAACACCCCCCTATCCACATCGATGGAACAGTAGTGGAGAGGGTAGCAAGTTTTAAGTTCCTCGGCATACACATCACAGACAAACTGAATTGGTCCACTCACACAGACAGCATTGTGAAGAAGGCGCAGCAGCGCCTCTTCAACCTCAGGAGGCTGAAGAAATTCGGCTTGTCACCAAAAGCACTCACAAACTTCTACAGATGCACAATCGAGAGCATCCTGGCGGGCTGTATCACCGCCTGGTACGGCAACTGCTCCGCCCTCAACCGTAAGGCTCTCCAGAGGGTAGTGAGGTCTGCACAACGCATCACCGGGGGCAAACTACCTGCCCTCCAGGACACCTACACCACCCGATGTCACAGGAAGGCCATAAAGATCATCAAGGACATCAACCACCCGAGCCACTGCCTGTTCACCCCGCTATCATCCAGAAGGCGAGGTCAGTACAGGTGCATCAAAGCTGGGACCGAGAGACTGAAAAACAGCTTCTATCTCAAGGCTATCAGACTGTTAAACAGCCACCACTAACATTGAGTGGCTGCTGCCAACACACTGACACTGACTCAACTCCAGCCACTTTAATAATGGGAATTGATGGGAAATGATGTAAATATATCACTAGCCACTTTAAACAATGCTACCTTATATAATGTTACTTACCCTACATTATTCATCTCATAGGCATACGTATATACTGTACTCTATATCATCGACTGTATCCTTATGTAATACATGTATCACTAGCCACTTTAACCATGCCACTTTGTTTACATACTCATCTCATATGTATATACTGTACTCGATACAATCTACTGTATCTGCCTATGCTGCTCTGTACCATCACTCATTCATATATCCTTATGTACATATTCTTTATCCCCTCACACTGTGTACAAGACAGTAGTTTTGGAATTGTTAGTTAGATTACTTGTTGGTTATTACTGCATTGTCGGAACTAGAAGCACAAGCATTTCGCTACACTCGCATTAACATCTGCTAACCATGTGTATGTGACAAATAAAATTTGATTTGATTTGGGTGGTGAGTACTGGGGCCGAGCTCCCTGCCATCCAGGATCTATATAATAGGCGATGTCAGAGGAAGGCCCAATAAATTGTCAGACTCCAGCCACCCAAGTCATAGACTGTTCTCTCTGCCACCGCACAAGCGGTACCGAGGCACCAAGTCAGGAACCAACAGGACCCTGAACAGCTTCTACCCCCAAGCCATAAGACTGCTAAACAAGCCTGCTAAATAGCTCATCAAATGGCTACCCGGACTACCTGCATTGACCATCTCTTGCACTGACTCTATGCACACACACTGGACTCTACACACAGACTCACAGATATTTACACCAGTGGCAGTCGGTGCAATTTAAGATGAGGCATGGCCTTATTTATTTTTACAGCATATTGGATGACTGTCCTTCATATTCCATTCAACCAGCTCAATGTAACATCGATAGGTTTAGGCTACTACATGATACATTTTCTCTATACCTATCATGAGGTTGCTACAACCTAGCCTATGAATGAAAGTTTACAACGTAGGTGCACAGGTCGAGAGAAAAATGTGAATAGTCAAGTTGACAGACAGACACTTTCAATACCGCCTTGCTCACTCTTGCCTGCATCTAGCTTATTTAGAGTGTAATCGTTAGTCCAACAGTTGCAAACGAGAGTTTCTATTGGGCAAATAAAGGTATGTTTATTCCCGTTTCGTTCTGTTTTTCAACAGAATCGGCAGAATTAATACACCCCTGATCACACGCAAACACAGTTCACTTTCATAGCAGCCACATACAAACAGCATGATCACTTTGCTCGTTAATTCCTTCTAGCAACTACGCGCTCTCCTCCTCTCAGCTTTTCCCTTCGCTTGTGGACAACAGTGCATAACACATCAGCTGTCTGTGATCAGGTGAAAAACCTTTCAAGCCAAACCTTAATATCATAACCGCTAACTGCTACACACAGCCTACATCATTGTCACCATATTAGCTAACATCATAGTCAACATAGCTACTAGAACTAACGCGTTAATATAAACCTGCTACAATCATACAGCACAGTGTATAGTCAGCAAGCATTTAGCAGTTACACCAGTGGGCCCTGGTGGCAATAAATTCATATAACAAAAAGCTTACCTTCCAGTGTTCCAGTGTTGGCTAGCCATAGCCAGCAAGCTAACATAGCATCCCTTTCTGTTTGAGCCAGGTTTTTGAGTAGGTTAAACTATCTTGCTGTTGAACTATTGTCTTTCTCTCTCTTTGAGTCAACTACTCACCACATTTTATGCACCAAAGTGCTAGATAGCTGTAGCTTCTGCTTTCAGTACTAGATTCGTTCTCTGATCCTCTGATTGGGTGGACACCATGTCAGTTCATGCTGCAAGAACTCTGATAGGTTGTAGGATATCCTCCGTAAGTTGTCATAATTACTGTGTAAGTCTATGGAAGGGGGTGAGAACCATGAGCCTTCTAGGTTTTGTATTGAAGTCAATGTACCCAGAGGAGGACGGAAACTAGCTGTCCTCCGGCTACATCATGGTGCTATCCTAAGAGTGCTGTTGAGGCTACTGTAGAACTTTATTGCAGAACAGTGTATTTTAATCAATTATTTTGTGACGTAAATATATATTTAGTATAACTTTATCTAAAAGGGATAACTTTTTAAATGTTTCACTATTTTAATTTTTCAGAAATTCACTGAGGAGGATGGTCCTCCCCCTCCTCTGCGGAGCCTCCACTGACTTAAACTGACACCCCACCACACACATACACACACACTACTACATACACCCACACACTCATAAGATGCACACACATGCATTCTGACGCCACACACACACGTTTACACACGTATGTGCACGCACGCACACACACACACACACACACACACACACACACACACACACACACACAGCAGACTCTCACACACACACACACACTCACCACATATGCTGCTGCTACAGTCTATTATCTATCCTGTTGTCTAGTCACTTTACCCCTCCCTATATGAACATAGCTACCTCAGTTACCTTGTATTCCTGCACATCGACTCGCTGCTGCTACTCCCTGTATATAGACATGTTATTTTGACTCATTATTGTTATTCGTTATTCACTGTGTATTTATTACTCATGTCACTATTTACATTTGTTATATTATTTTGTATCTTTACCTTGAACTGCATTGTTGGAAAAAGACCCGTAAGTAAGCATTTCCCTGTTAGTCTACAACTGTAGTAAAATGTGATTTGATTTATTCCAGTAGTTTAGATTTAGAAGCCAATGTACATATCACAGTACAGCTCATGTTATGGCCACTGCGTCAGTTACCATGGTGCTGAATACTCTTTAGCCTTGTTTTAAAGCACTGTTCTTGTTGTTAAGCTGGTCTCCCACACACACCAGCATACTCACAACTCATTTACGAGACCTTGCCGTGTGTGTGTGCGAGTGTCTGTGTGCGTGTTGTACGTATTAGCTGAAGCACCCACCTACTTTGTATTACATGTAAAGTAGTTGACTCTAGCCTATCCTTATTTAAATGCAGTTGTTGTAAGTTAATTAGCTCCGTAATCTTTCTATCTACAGTATGTAACTGACTATCATGTTCTATGTTTGGCTTAAGGCTAAGGGTAGTGATGATGAGTGTTTTAACCAACTTCCTTCCTTTCTTTATGTTCAGGCCATGTATTCATAAAGTGTTTCAGAGTAGGATCAGCAGTGTGGCTCAGATTTGGACTCTCTCCATGGCCCCTCTGCAGGTGTACAGCAGCATGGAGCACCTGTCCCAGTTGGAGCAGAAGGCCCCCTCAGTGACTCGACGGGAACACAAGGGCTCCCGGGAGGACAACAGGGGGAAGAGAGAGAGTCTGGGAAGCTTCCCTATCAGGGACAAGAGCTGGAGAACCGGTTCACCTGAGATGTGAGTTTGGTGGGTTGAGAGAGAGAGAGAGATGGGGGGGATTTCATGTCTGAGTTTCATATACAGGTTGGTTTATAGAATTGAGATCCACTGTCTATAATTGACTCTAGTGCGTGTGATTGTGTGAACTCTCATGCTGAGCTCCTGTATTGGGGAAGTGTCAGAACCTAAGGCGGTGGTAGCAGCCATTAAATCATCCAAACAGAGAGATGTTAACACTAACTTTAAGGGGGTATACATAGGCATTCATGAAATGTATACAAGTCATGACACCTTTATACCAACATTCACAACACATTGATTCAACATCAGTTTAAATACGTTTTCAAAATAAAAGTCCCTTAGCATTGGGAATAATAGCCTCTTCTCTTCTCCTGGCCCCTCAAAGGAAGCGTCTGTCCGGTTCTGAGTCCCTCTACATGGACGGTGACTCCAGCCCTCCCCTCGGGGCCCGGCGCCGTTTCTCCGCCCTCATGGACACGCATCGCTTCGCCTCACAGCAGGAGGACAACCCAGACCCCCTGACACGCCAGCCCCCTGTCAAGGCCAGGGGGACTTCACTGGAGGTGGCCTCCGTTCCCTCCACACCCCCCTCCACCCCCAGCACCACCCCTGACCCAAAGGAGGAACATGTAGGAGGTGAGAGAGAGAGAGAGAGAGAGAGAGAGAGAGAGAGAGAGAGAGAGAGAGAGAGAGAGAGAGAGAGAGAGAGAGAGAGAGAGAGAGAGAGAGAGAGAGATTACGGGGTGGTAGAGGTTTGTTTCACTTATATTGTCACCGGACAAACTGGTGATTTTATCAGGTGAGGTGACAATTGAAAAGTCAGTAGAAAGTGATGATGTGAATAGATTGTAAGTAAGCCAAGAGAGGACATTAGCTAAGCTCCATCAATATACTTGAGACTGGAGAGTAATATTTTTTTCCGCCAACAGAGAAACCACCAAGCCCAGGCGAGACTCTGGGAGCCAAGCCCACCCCCTCCACTACTCTTGGACCTACATCAGCCAATAGGGAGCTGGGGGCAGGACCTGTGTATGACCCCCTGGGCCCCCGGGCAACGAATGACCTGGTCCTCCGCAGGGCGAGACACCAGCAGATGTCTGGAGACACAGAGGAGAAGAGGAACTCACGGCCTGGCAACAAGGTTATCAAGTCAGCCTCGGCCACAGCCCTATCTGTCATCATACCTGCAGGTAACTATGCTGAATTGTTATGTGTTGTTTCTGGCTTGAGTAGCTTTATATGTATTTTAATAATCAAATACATTTAATCAGGCAGTCAATTAATCGCCTCCTGCCACTAGAGGGTGCTGTGAGCTGGGATGTTACTCTAATGCTGAGTTTACACAGCATGCTTCAAACCACATGATGAAATAGTACACTGTAATATGTGTATCTCTATGCCTAAAACCTTTCTTACTCTTTTTCTTACCAACAATCACTATTCCATTCTCTCCAAATTTGTCATTCCTTCATCTTTCCCCATTCCCATTACTCCTCTCCCTAACATTCTCCCCCCCACCACAGTAGACCAGTACGTCCACAGTCACAGCTCCCCCTTGGCCAGCCCCATGTCCCCCCGCTCCCTGTCCTCCAACCCCTCCTCCCGGGACACGTCACCCAGCCGTGACTACTGTCCGGCCCCCGCCGTCAGCGTGCTGCGCTCTCCCATCACTATCCACCGCTCAGGGAAGAAGTACGGATTTACCCTCAGGGCGATACGGGTCTACATGGGAGATACGGATGTTTACAGTGTCCATCACATCATCTGGGTGAGGAGAGGGGGAGGATAAGGGGGAGGGGTGGATTCATTAATTAATTAACTTGAAAGGTATACACCCTCCTATTTATTGTCTATTTATTGACAATGTATCCTCATCCTATGGCAGCACGTGGAGGATGGAGGCCCCGCACAGGAAGCAGGACTGTGTGCTGGTGACCTCATCACCCATGTGAATGGGGAGTCTGTCCACGGATTGGTCCACACGGAAGTGGTGGAACTCATTCTAAAGGTATGATGGAAGAAGAGACTGAGTTCTACAATAGACTTTGTTGATATGTGTAGGTTTGCGTAACATCCATGCTCATTGTTGGTCTCTTAAGCTATAAGTAAGGGTGTTATTCGTCAATGTAGATGTGAAGGAGGTCGTTCTGTGACCATGCTCATGTGATGAGTAACTTGCCTGCATACAAGTAATGGCTCCCTGAGCTTGTGCCCAGGCTTTAGCTCAGCAGGCTAACCTAGACTTGTGGCATGCAGAAAACCTGTGATCAAACCCCAGGCAGTCACATAGACATGGCTCATCATCATTCTGTGTGCCCCTGCAGAGTGGCAACAAGGTGACAGTGACCACCACACCGTTTGAGAACACCTCCATCAAGGTGGGTCCGGCACGCAAGTCCAACTACAAGTGCAAGATGGCCCGACGCAATAAGAGGCCCATCGGCAAAGAGGGACAAGAGAGGTACTGTAGTATGGCACTCTCATTTACAGTAGCTGTTATCATGTATGCTGTAACATGGACAAGAACAGTTCCATGTATTTATTCAGCATTCTGCTAATACGTTTCAGTATCTCTCCATGTTATACATTGCAAAACTTTTTTTTTAATGAAAACTATTCTCTACTACCCTCTCCTACTCCATCCCCTATCCCTCTGTCCCCCTCCTCCCTCTCTACTCCCTACAGTAAGAAGCATAGCTCCCTGTTCAGGAAGATCACTAAACAGTCTAACCTGCTCCACACCAGCCGCAGCCTGTCCTCTCTGAACCGCTCTCTGTCGTCCAGTGACAGTCTACCAGGTTCTCCCTCCCACAACCTGTCAGCCCGTTCCCCTACACAGCAGGGATACAGGTCCACACCTGAGTCCTCCTACCTGGGTGAGTAACAGACCTGAGGGGTACACTACAAAGCAGCATCAATGAGTTAGCCAGCTAACTTGCCTAACTATTCTAAAATAAAAAAAATTGAAAGATAAGCTTGAAATGTACGTGGTCTAATTGACTCAAACACATATCTAAGTTTAGCTTTCTTAATGAACTAGAAAATCAATAGTTATTTCTGGTTGTTTATGGAAGTTAGCTGGCTAACTCATTGATCCCACTTTGTAGTATACTCCTCAGGGTTCCGAATTGTATTTGTTTTCTTTGAAGTAAATAGAGTGTTTGAGATTGTCAGATGAGTGTCAGATGGTCAGGGTTTGGGAACCAGTTTTGGTTCCATTGCACCAGGCAAGCTGAATCAAACATTGTAATCCCAGTTGTGGCTGAACTGATTATTAATCTGTAGCTGAAGAATCTTTTTTTCCCTCTTCCTCTCTCACCTTTCTCTTTTCTGTCTATCTTCTCTCTTATTGTCTCTCTTTCTCTACCCCTCTCTCTATCTTCACTGTAACCTCTCTCTTGTCTTTCTCTTTCCTCTCCCCCAGGTGTGTCCTCTCAGAGCAGCTCTCCTGCCTCCAGCACCCCCAACTCCCCTGCCGCCTCCCAGCACATGCGCCCCAGCTCCCTGCACGGCCTCTCCCCCAAGCTCCACCGCCAGTACCGCTCGGCCCGCTGCAAGTCCGCCGGCAACATCCCCCTCTCCCCCTTAGCCCACACACCATCCCCCACCCAGTCCTCCCCTCCCCCACTCCCGGGCCACACCATCGGTAGCTCCAACACCACCCAGACCTTCCCTGCCGGGGCAAAGCTCCACTCATCACCACCCGTGGTCCGCCCCAGGCCCAAGTCCGCCGAGCCGCCCCGTTCCCCACTCCTCAAGAGGGTCCAGTCGGCAGAGAAGCTCACCTCGCCGCTGTCTCATTCCCAGTCGTCGAGTGGTGGGGTGGGAGGACCTCTGAGGAAACACAGCCTGGAGGTATTGTGAATGTGGCGGTCTGAGATGTGTATTAGAGGTGTGACACATGGGTAACGTGTGCTATGGGTGTATTGTGAATGTGTCCAGTTTGTAATGTACAGTATAGTGTTGATTTAGTGTTTTCATCTCGTTTATTAGTTTAAGTATACATGGGGAAGACATTTAAATACAGTTAAAACAACACATTGGGAATTAAAAGAACTTGAGTCTTTTTTAGTAGACCTACTGTATACAGCATCACTATGTGTCTAAGACAATTTCCCCCTAAATAAAACTTTATCCTATCCTATCCTAGGTCCAGCACTCTGACTTGTACCGCAAGGACCAGTTCCACTGTTGCGAGCTGGGGCTCCAGAGTTTGTTGGAGACGGAAGGGGAGAATCTACCACCTCTGAACCCCCCACTGCTGCCCTCCGCCCCAGGCTCCCAGGGTTCATCTACAGGGGCAACTACCACGACACCAGAGACGGGGGTGCTCAAGCCGATGAGGAAGTTAGGGAGGCAAGAGTCGCCGCTGAGTAGGGATACACTGCTGGCTGGGAGGGAGAGGGAAAGAGAGAGAGAGAGGAAGAGAGAGAGAGAAAGATCGAGGGAGAGGGTGGGAGAGATCATTATGGCTTATAGCAACAGGACAACAACCGTCCCAGAGAGGTCACCTAACCGAGGAGGAGGAGCCACAACAGATAATCACCAATCATTAGTTAGAAAACCCTCAACCAGTGAGCATACCTTTAGCCCTCAGAGTAGCCCCACCTACAGAGCCCAATCCAGCCAATCACCAAATCTGGATTCCATCAAAACTACAAGTCCCAAAACTACAAGTCCCATTACTCCCACTGGGTCACCAGGTATCTTTAGGGGCCATCCAGAAGGAGCAGAGAAGAGCCAGCGTCAGACAAACATGTCTATCAAGCAACAGAGCCTCCGAACGGCCGTGAGTACAAGCCCTCTCAGCCAAGACTCCCAGGAGAATTACGGAGAGGACAGAACGGAACCAAAGCTAAATGGAGACACCAAGGTGTGTCCTCCTCCCAGGCCCAGCATGCCCTGTGGGGGCCCTCTAGGGAGAGGCACTAGTCCAGACAGAGGCATGGGTATGAGTGGATCATCAATAACGTCAGGGTCTACAAGTATGTTCAAAGCTAGTAGTAAACCATCAGGAATAGTAGGAGAGAGCCTGAGAAAGAATGGAGCCGTGAACAATGGCTCTCCAAGAACTTCAGAACTGGGGTTGAGAAGCCCCAAAAGCCCCAAACCTCCAGCCAGGGCCCTGGCTCCAGCTGTCCCACCCCACGGACAACCCCTCTCCCTGGGCAAGGTGAGGCAGGGCCTGGGGCCTGTCAACTGCTACCGAGGGACCCTGGACTGGGAGGATAAATGTCGGCTGGAGGTAGTGGAAGAACACTCTCCATCCCCTTCCCCCTCCCCCACAGGCGTCACCCCCTCGCTCTGCGCACCCTCCTTCTGTCCAGGCAGGTCCAGGCCTGTTTCCCCCGGCGACAAGACCAGCTTTGTCACCCAGCTGACCAGTGCCGCTAAATTAGTCCTGGGGCCTATAAAGGGGTCAATGGTGTCCCAGTCCCAGGAGGGGCCCAAGGGGAAGGAGCTGAAAGACATGCCCAAGCCGGGTGAGGAGAAGCAAGGTGCCTCGGCAGGAAAGTCTGAGGCTTCGTCCGGACTCGGAGTCCGGATGGTTGGCGGTGGCACCACAGTGGCCCAAAGTCCAGCTAACTCTGTTCCTCAGTCTGATAAGGCGAACACAGGTAGCCACCCCCCCAAATTGTAACCCTTCTATCTGAAAGGAGTTTAGAGAGGAGGGCATTGAGAAATGAGATGCCTTTTCAGATTTCTAGAACAATTCCACAATGTCAAGCACTTAAGACGACATTCCAGTTCTAGAAAAGCATATCAACATGGTATTGACTTATTTGTAACCATGAGTGAGCAGAACTATTGTAAAGCTGCTGTTACGGCCATTTTCTATTATACAGTTAGTATATATTAAGACAACGCTCCACTTTATGGACTATTAGATATCTATAACAGATCTGTATGTATGTATGTATGTGAAATGAATGCATGTCATGTGGTACATTTTGTGTGTTTCTAGAATAAAAAGGAGTGAAAAGTGCTTTACTGATCAAAACATGCTGAATACTGTGAAACACCAAATCCAGTTACTTACTCGTTTTTTCTATCTCGACTAAACGACCAATCACTTCTGTTTCTATAATTCACTCAAATAAACATAATCACAAGCAGAGGGTATGCTGGGGCACAATCTAGTCATTACAACCTTGACAGCAACAACAACAAAACACAAAATCCAATCGGCCACTGTAGATTTGTCTTCGGAAAGTAAATGACAAAATTACTACTGTAAAAGACAATGACGCAGCCACTAGATTTTATCTTTAGAAAGACTCTCGACTGAGCCACACAGGACCAATGACTACTGTAGTTTTCTGTTACTACTGTAAGGCCGCCCATGACAAAGAATTATGGTCCAACACTACACTCACTGAAGTCCTCAGTTGATTAGCATAGCCAGATTAGCATAGCATGCTGTCAGTGAATGTCTGTAAGTGAAGGATGAAGTGAAACAACCTTGAGTTAGTTCTGGGTGAATCTTGAAGGCTATGGCACATTTGTGTGCCATGGATTGCGTCCGAAATGGCATCCTATTCCCTATAAAGTGGACTACTTTTGATCAGAGCCCCTGTGGTAGTGCACTATATAGGGAATAGGGTGCATTTGGTGCCTTGGTAAAGAAGAGTAAAGCTCCTCTGACAGTTCTGAAGCTCAGAGCGCTTATCTCTACAGAACAGGACTACTACTGCAGCCCACACACACACACACACACACACTGGTGTAAGCGGAGTTGATATTCATGGATTTAAATCCCATACCCCTGTGGTGGATGATTTGGGCTGTGTGCGTGTGTGCGTGCCCCAATGTGTGTGTGTCAGTTCAGGGATGGGTTCAGTAAGCCAGAAACTAAATAGAAATTAACAGAATCCAAACTTGAATAACATTGATAAACTAGAATAATTGTATTTTGTTGTGAATAAAATGATCTGTTACTTGATCCTGACTGCACAGCTACGGTAAGGAGATTACTGTAAATATCTGTAAAGACTATGGCTCTACTATTCGTACGTTCTAATTGTCACTCATCATGTTTTGTTTTGAACCAAAAAGGTGAAGAAGAAAAAGCAGGTGTAAATGGATGTAGCATATTTAATAGATGTAAAATGCATATTAAGGGCTTTATGGATGGATAAGGTTTTTCATTCTTTGATGTCAAATGTTCACTTGCTGTTGCTGTTATCGTTTATCCATCTGTTTTTCTATTAACCTTATTTTCATATTGGATTCCTTCCTAATTCTGGTGTCAGGTATCTGAGAGTTTAACTGTCTGTTTTTAGCCTGGGTGCCAGTCTGTTTCTTGCCAACTCTGTATGGAATTGTCATGTCAAACAATGGCAATGGAGTAGGCAAAATCACAAACAGATCTGGGACCAGGCTAGTCTGTGTTGTGAAATAATAATATGACTATGTTTCACTCACCACAGTTGGATTCACTGTAAGTTGAGCACTACAACTGTATGTGTGTTATGATAATACACTGTGCATTATTTCAATGGTGAAATTATGATGATCTCTCTCTCTCTCTCTCTCTCTCTCTCTCTCTCTCTCTCTCTCTCTCTCTCTCTCATGTATCTTCTCTATCAAACATGTAACACCCATAATCTTTATGCGAATGATTGGCAAATGTTTGTTAGTGGGTGAAGAATATCAGATGTTGGAATTAGTCTGGTAGAATATGCAAGCTTTTATGTACTACATTACTTGGCTACTTTTCAGACGACTTTCTGACTGCAGCCTATAACTTGGATCATACCGCCCCCTTATGGTGTGTGTATATATACAGTACCAGTCAAATGTTTGGACACCTACACGTTCCAGGGTTTTTCTTTATTTTTACTATTTACTACATTGTAGAATAATAGTGAAGACATCAAAACGATGAAATAACACATATGGAATCATGTAGTAACCAAAAAAGTGTTAAATAAGTCCAAATATATTTTATATTTGAGATTCTTCAAAGTAACCACCTTGATGACAGCTTTGCACTCTCTTGGTATTCTCTCAACCAGCATCATGAGGTAGTCACCTGGAATGCATATGAATTAAGAGGTGTGCCTTGTTAAAAGTTAATTTGTGGAATTTCTTTCCTTCTTAATGCGTTTGAGCCAATCAGTTGTGTTGTGACAAGGTAGGGGTGGTATACAGAAGATAGCCCTATTTGGTAAAAGACCACTTACATATTATGGCAAGAACAGATCAAATAAGCAAAGAGAAATGACAGTCCAACATTACTTTAAGACATGAAGGTCAGTCAATCCTAAAAATGTCAAGAACTTTGACAGTTTCTTCAAGTGCAGTCGCAAAAACCATCAAGCGCTATGATAAAACTGGCTCTCGTGAGGACTGCCATAGGAAAGGAAGACCCAGAGTTGCCTCTGCTGCAGAGAATAAGTTCATTAGAGTTAACTGCATCTCAGAAATTGCTTCTCAACATCAACTGTTCAGAAGAGACTGTGAATCAGGCCTTCATGGTCGAATTCCTGCAAAGAAACCACTACCAAAATACATCAATAAGAAGAAGAGACTTGCTTGGGCTAGGAAACACGGGCAGTGGACATTAGACCGGTGGAAATATGTCCATTGGTGTGATGAGTCCAAATTTGGGATTTTTTGGTTCCAACCGCCGTGTCTTTGTGAGATGCAGAGTAGGCGAATGGAGGATCAACGCATGTGTGGTTCCCACCATGGAGGAGGAGGTGTGATGGTGTGGGGGTGCTTTGCTGGTGACACTGTCAATGATTTCTTTAGAATTCAAGGCACATGTAACCAGCATGGCTACCACAGCATTTTGTAGCGATACGCCATCTAATCTGGTTTGCACTTAGTGGGATTATCATTTGTTTTTCAACAGAACAATGACCCAACACACCTACAGGCTGTATAAGGGCTATTTGACCTGGCCTCCACAATCACCCTACCTCAACCTGGCCTCCACAATCACTCTACCACAATCACCCTACCTCAACCCAATTAAGATGGTTTGAAATTAGTTGGACCGCAGAGTAAAGGAAAATCAGCCAACAAGTGCTCAGCATATGTGGGAACTCCTTCAAGACTGTTGGAAAAGCATTCCAGGTGAAGCTGGTTGAGAGAATCAAGGCAAAGGGTGGCTACTTTGAAGAATCTTAAATATTAAATATATTTTGATTTGTTTAATAATTTTTTGGTTACTACATGATTCCATATGTGTTATTTCATAGTTTTGATGTCTCCACTATTATTCTATAGTGTATAAAATAGTAAAAGAAAGAAAATCCCTGGAATGAGTAGATGTGTCCAAACTTTTCACTGGTACTGTATATATATAAAACATTGTTCCATATCATAATCATAATGCCATGTAATTTAACATAGTTTATTCAAAATAAATATCTCATTTTATACTATTATGGAGTTTATTATCATCATATCTGAGAGCTACATATTGTTGTAATGACAGGTCAAGGTACTTAATATAGCAAGATATATTTTAGGGATGCTGTTGTAATGAAGAGGCCTAGGGCTGTGGCCTATTCAGACTTGAGATAAGAACACTTAAGTTGGACTTAAGTCAAGACATGTGGACTTAAATCGAGGTTTTATTGACTTAAATCCATGTTAACTACTTATCTCAAGTCTAAATTTGGCCCCTACTGAATATACAGTTGTCTCTTGTTTTGGTAGAAAACTGGAATGTTTGCAGTAGTTTACAATATATTCTTATTGTTATATGAATCATTCCACTTGTTGTTATTCTCTAACTGTTCAGAGATGGGTGGCTCTTTAGCGTTATTCTGTGACTGTTAGTTCTACCTTCAAATATAAAGGGAACCAGATAACATTTTGTCAAATTTCCCATGTTATCAACCTGATCACTAAGGTGGTGTTTATTGTATTATAATCATTGAAACATCAGGAGTAGATAAGTTAGTCAAAACTGGTCTGTGAAGAGAAAATACATGCACATTTTCAATAATAAACTCTCTCATTATTTGTAAGTGAGGGTTTTTGCAGGCATATTTTACTCAAAACTTTGCATGGAGGAATTCCGTGGTATATAGAGATCTGTTTTATATGTTAACGATGGCAGAAAATGCACATCCTAATCATGATTATGATGAATTGTTTGAAATGCACTTTATATTTTCAAGCGTTTTTTTCTTCATTTCTAAGTGTTTGTTTTGGTCTGTATTGCTACAGTTATGTATTATCTGGGCGAAAATAAAATCTAAACTGTACTTAAACAAATATACAATTATATTTATTCACAATGGCCACCAACGATTAATATGTCTCATTCACCTCATTTGAAAATGTTATGTAGATAAAGGGCAAGTATGATGACATTATACCTTTCTCTTGTTGTTTGTCATTTCGGTGTTTCTTATTTACATTGAACATGTTGGTCCGTTACCTAGCAGATGCTCTTATCAAGAGTTACTTACAGACTGTATAGTCAACTAAGGTAGATACAGCAATCACATATCACAGTCATTGCGGGTATTTCTTCAATAAACCAGATATCAGCAAAATCAGTGCTAGTAAGAAAGGACAAATGGGAGCGTTAGTGCCAGAAAGACAAGTACAACAGTCTAATACTAGACACGTGAAGGGAAGAACGTGTAATACAATTCAGAGAATTTATCCAAACTTGAACTTCTGCCACCATCATTTTCTTGTGCATACGGATAATAAATACAGGCGTGGAGCTCATAACGTAGGCTATGGTCTACATTTGTCTCACTGCCCCCACTTTCTGATCATCGGTACTCTCTCTGATCACACTGATCAATCTTTTATCTCTCCAGATTAGACGAAAGACAGAATATCCACAGAGGGCATTCCCAGGCTCCATCACCACTGGCAGAGGCAGCCCCAGGCACTCCACCTGTCGCCTGTACTCATCCATCGCCTGGTCGAGAGCCTCCAGGGATAAAGGGTTGCTCAGGCTTCCTGCGACGAGGGCCCATCTCCCCAAGAGCTGCTGGTCTATTCGTGGTGGATCCATGGGCTTAACGAGGTCCTCACAGCCTAGAGCAGCAGCAGTTGATTGGCTTAGAGACAGGAAGTAGAGGAGAGTCTTGGCACATTGAACGAACATGGCTTCAGTGTCTAGGTCTCACTATATCTATGCACCAGTATATCAATAAATCAAATGTATTTATCAAGCCCTTTTTACATCAGCCGATGTCACAAAGTGCTATACAGAAACCCAGCCTAAAACCCCAAACAACAAGCAATGCAGATGTATATCTATTTACTGTGGGTCTATCTATATCTATAAAATCTACAATATGTATCACTATATCTGTTTTATATTTCTATGTCTACAGCATCTATCTACTGTATGTCTGTCTATGTGTCACTGATGTGTCGTGTCTGTATCGAACACTGGTGCTTAGCTAGAGGGGTCCAGTCTTATACATGTAGCTCTCCTGTCATGCTATGGCACAATGTTCTTCAATATCAGAAAGTTCCCAATTGCAACAGAATGCCAGTAAAATGGCAATTTCCCCTGGCAAATCCAGGATTGCGAAATAAAAACAAGACTTTTTTGGTTTATCTATGTTTTGTGCACGCGTATGAAAAAATATTGACAAAAAAGAACAATTCAATATTAAAGTCAGGCAAGATCTCACATTACACACACCACTGTGCACATACACATCTAAATAAATCATATAAATCAAATAAAGATGAGAGATTGCAATTTCTTTATACATCAACAATAATATTTGAATGTACAAATACTTTTTTTTTGTAACTTAAGGGAATTCAAAAGACCTACAAAGTCATATGTAAAGGCTTAAAATCTGGGGACATAAAAAAGTAATTTATGAATATTTAATGTACTCATAAGTATCATAACATTAACAATGAATTCGAGTTTCTTATCTATGTTATTGGAATTTTTTTGAAGGTATTTTTTGCTCAGGGTAAAGTTATATAGAGATTTAGCTAGTTGAGAAATATACAACAAGATCATCCCAGAGTTCTACAATTATGACTGAACGATATTTAGACAGCAGGCTTTTGGTAGTTTGCACGATTAGTCACATGACATGCTCAGGGGTGCATGACAAGGATATGCAGTACAGGTTAATCTTAATAAAATGCATGATCTCATTTCATTCACACAGTTACACTAGGTCTTTACACCCCATAGACGCCAGCTTATTTACATAATATGACGAACGTCAATCTGTAAAATATTAGCCAATAAAACGCGCGCTATGATTTATTGTTAGGATATAAATCAATATATTTGCTCGTTTCAGTAGGTTGACCAATCACGTTGTTAGTACAGCCTATCAGGAAGTATCAAGAGCCCTCCTTATTGTATGTTGTCAACCCGCTGATCCTGCAAGCTAACTAGCTAGCACGCGAAGTAAATCGCTGGGTGAACTATAATTCGACTGAGTTTAACGTTACTCGTTGGCTGAAGAAAATTTCATTTTAATCGCTGACATTGGCTGTGGTTGTCCTGGAGTCGTCAAGAAAGGCGAGACATTAACGCGTTAGCCTGTTTTCTACAAAGTTGCTAACCAGATCCGTTGACAGCTAGCTAGCTACTGTAGCTTGGCAGCTAACTGTCTGTATTGAGTTACCACAGCAAAGCTACGTAGTACGTGGTCTCAACCCTGCACTTCCGAGCCGTCGCCGTCCTATCAAGCAATTTTAAGATTTTACTTGGTTAAAGACCTCTCATGTCAATGACACTCTTCACAAAGTGGTAAGGTTAAGATCTTGGCTATGTTGTGTTGGATGATGTTTATCTAGTAACTAGCTAGGTAAATTAGTAGTTAAGCCAATATCATCTAATTAAGCCAGACTGTAGCCCCTTAATAGGTGTAACTAACTAGCTGTCATGTTAGAGCTAGTGATTTTTAAGAAACGTGACAGCTTGGTTACTTCTTTAAATAACAGGATGGTTATCATAGCTAATAGGTAGGCTACGGTGTAGAAAAGGCTAGTTAGCTACATCTTTTGACCATCCGCTACCAAGGCTTCTTTCTCACTGTCACCCCCAGCTGTTTGTTGTCACACACCAATCACATGATGGCTATTCTATCGTGTTTTCCCAGAAATGACAGAAATTCCTCATCATTAGGTTAAATAAACTATTTCCAGTTTCAGTACAGAGTAGGAAGTGAAGTCACTTGTTCTACATTCCAGTGTTACCATGTCTGTTAACATCTGTTCTCTTGTCACTCAGGCACATCATCCTTTGATGACTCTAAACTTAGTGATACCCACATCTTTTTTTCAACTATACTGAACAAAAATATAAAACGCAACATGTAAAGTTTTAGTCCTATGTTTCATGAGATGAAATAAAAGATCCCAGACATTTTCCATATGCGCTAAAAGCTTATTTTTCTCAAATTTGGTACACAAATTTGTTTACATCCCTGTTAGTGACCATTTCTCCATTGCCAAGATAATCCATCCTCCTGACAGATGTGGCATATCAAGAAGCTGATTAAATGGCATACAAAGCCACAGGTGCACCTTGTGCTGGGGACAATAAAAGGCCACTCTAAAATGTGCAGATTTGTGTCACAACACAATGCCACAGATGTCTCAAGTTGAGGGAGTGTGCAATTGGCATGCTGACTGCAGGAATGTCCACAACAGATGTTTCCAAATAATTTAATGTTCATTTCTCTACCATAAGCCGCCTCAAGTCGTTTTAGAAAATGTGGCAGTACATCCAACCAACCTTACAACCGCAGACCACGTGTAACTAAGCCAGCCCAGCATGTCTGTATTCCCAGTCATGTGAATTCCATAGATTAGGGCATAATTTATTTATTTCAATTGAAGGATTTCCTTCTGTGAACTGTAACTCAGTAAAATTTTAGAAATTGTAGCATTTCGCATTTAATTTTGTTCAGCGCAGGGGAAGGAGGGAGAAGTGGTTTACTTTGAAACTGACTGTGACTAATATTGTTTTTCCCAATAGCATTCACTAGCCTAACCACTGCGACAGCTGCTCTGGTCTGCATAATAATAGCAAAGTCGTCAAAAATGTTTAATCCCTGCCACTTTCAGATCCACTTTCTTGTGAATCAGCATGAAATGAGAGAAAATCGGCCTCGCATCAGTCATTGTTTAGACGTACAACTAGCTTAACCTTTCTGTCTTTCAATGTTAATGTTTAAACTTCATCTTAGTGCTGGACAGACAAAAGGAGAGCGACACATATAGCACTTACTCCATAGCTAATCAAATTACACATGCATGCACTGTCGTAGAAAATCAATGTTTATCTCTCTTCCCCACCCCTCTCTCATCCCTCTCTTCCGTCAGGTCCCTATTGCTATGAGGATCTGCAGAGCCCTGCTGTAAGCCTGAGCCATGAACTCTGTGTCTCCCAGTGCAGTTCAGTATGTGGGGGGAGTAGGAGTGGTGTGTCAGGATGACGCCCTCCAGAGAGAGGAGACCAAGAGGCCTCAGCAGCCACAGCTGGTGGACGCTGGTGGAGGAAGTGGCTTTGGGAAGTGGCAGGGTACTGATGTCGGTGGGGGTGGAACCAGAGATGCCGCCACCGCTGGAGAGCCAGACGAGGTGGACAAACTCAAGACCAAGCTGATGTCGGCGTGGAATAATGTCAAATATGGTCAGTCAGTGGGTTCATTTGAACTTTTTTCCATAAGGCGGATAGTTCTATATAGCTGTTTAACTAGCGACAAACATAACTTCCAGTTTTTCTATACAGTCAGTTTTAACAATGGCTTTTTATTTTCTTAAGAAATAGCAACAAGGGGGATTTTATAGTCTTTGTACTTTCTGTGTGAATAATCTTTGTTAGGTCTTTTTTTTTTCTCAACAGAAGTCTCATACAAAGCTATGTGTAATAGCCCTCCCGAAGTCAACTTCCCCCTTCCTCACCCAGTCATCAAGACATAAAGAATCCCCTCTAAAAAGGTCCGTTCTGTTTCTTTTCCCTCTTTAGGCTGGTCAGTCAAGTCGAAGACCACATTCAACAAGAGCTCTCCGGTGACTTTAATGGGCCACTCCTATCTGCTCAATAGTGAAGGTAGCTAACCTCCAACAACCCCACTCCCAACTTCAAAAGACTTCCTGGTAAAATAGATGACTCTCTCTGCTCCATACCCAGTGAGGAAAAACTGGTTGGAAATATGTATTTTAACCAGTTCTGCTCACTGGGTATCTCTCTACCCTTCCAGACGAGGTGGAGCGGTTCAGGCGGGCGTTCGTGTCTCGGCTGTGGCTGACCTACCGTAGGGAGTTCCCCCAGCTGGAGGGCTCCACCTTGACTACAGACTGTGGCTGGGGCTGCATGCTGCGGAGCGGACAGATGCTGCTGGCCCAAGGCCTACTGCTACATCTGCTGCCACGAGGTGAGACAACTCATAGAGTTAGAAAGAGGGCTCTCAATGGGTAGAGATACAAAGATGGGTCCTCTTCCTAACTCTGAGACAACTGCACCAAATCTGGCCCAATCCCAAATGGACCCCTATGCACATACAATTGTGGAGATCTGAGAGGATTTGTTTGGTATAAGAAATATGATCGGTGAAACTTACACCTAGCAGGGTGGAGCTATTAACATATTGCATACACCTGTCAGATCCTCTCTCCAACATTTGGTAGGGCGTAGGGGTCCATTTGGGATGGGGCCCCTGTCTCTCTCTCTCACTCTTGTTTCTCTTTCTGCCACATCTCTCTTCAACTGTTTCTCTCTCTCTTTCCTGGTCTGTCTCCCCTCTCTCTCCTCCATCCACCTCTCCATCGATCACTACTAACTAACTGTCTGTATTGTGTTGTCTAGACTGGTCGTGGCCAGACGCCCAGCAGTTCGCTGATGTAGACTTTGAGGCTCTGAGACCCCGCTCCCCGTCCCGTGCTGGTGGCGTACCCATCCCCTCCTTCGGCTACTCCTCCTCCTCGCGGACCCCCACCACGCCCCAGAAGACCTCCATGCCAGGGGGCACGGCTCTCAACCATACCCAGAAGAAGAGGCCCGAGTCGGGCAGGGACAGGCAGGCTGAGCCCCTCCACCGGAGGGTTGTGGCCTGGTTTGGGGATGAGCCCCCGGCCCCGTTTGGGGTGCACCAGCTGGTAGAATTGGGGAAGAGCTCAGGGAAGAAGGCGGGGGACTGGTACGGCCCCTCAGTGGTGGCACACATACTACGGTGAGGAGCCCTCCATGGGGTGTGGTCAAGATAATGATGCTGTCAGAGCATCAGCCATAGAAGTAGAATCTATAGAACATACCTCATTCAAGTCAGTGATGTCATTAGCATGCATTTGATTTCTGTACTTAGATTTTTGATAGATGTCTGTAATGCCATAGTGCATCAGAATGATCTCCAGCAGACATGTTTACTGATGCACCTTTATTGTGTAGATGTTTTGGCTGCTATTATATTTTTTAAGAAGGCTCGGTGGTATGCCTGACTGCATGTTGACGTTTACCAGGGTTGGAGTCAATTACATTACAATTCCACTCAATTCAGGAAGTAAACTGAAATTCCAATTGTTTTCAATGTTGTTCAATGAGGAACATTTGGAATTAGAATCAACATTTGGTTTACTTTCTGAATTGAAATGGAATTGAACCAAACCCTGATATTTACTTCATGCCCAGTAGCATCAGTATGTTGTGACATTAAACAACATACTTGTTTTCCAGAAAAGCAGTTGCCAAGACTTCTGAGGTTCACAACCTGGCTGTATATGTAGCGCAGGACTGTACCGGTGAGTTTGACTTTACACTGTACCTTTCCTACTGGTTGGTGTTGTCATTTGTCGAATTCACCAGATATTGTATGTTTGGTCTGTTCTGTTCTCGTCATAAGTGATGTTTTTGCCATTGGTCTTCTGAATGTAGCTTAACTGTGTCTCATTTCTGTATCACAATTAAATTACAAAATGGGGAGGGCAAAAATTACATTACAGAATGGGGGGGGGGGGGGGGGGCCGACATGTCCCTAGTGAAACTTAGGCCCATAGTAGCATTGTGTGTTTCTTTCAGTGTACAAAAAGGACGTGGTGCATCTGTGTGACCAGTCGTTGAACCAGAGTATATCAGATCCTGAGCCCAGTGGTCCAGGCTGGAAGTCTGTCATCATACTGGTTCCAGTCCGACTAGGAGGAGACTCTCTCAACCCCTCCTACATCAAGTGTGTCAGGGTGTGTACACGCATGTACACACACACACTTTCATAACCTAACCTTCGTCACAAAGCTTGTTATTTCTCCATGGTTGATGTCGCTCTAACATGAATATGGATTTCTTTGTGTCTGAAGAACATTCTCAGGTTAGAATGCTGTATCGGGATCATCGGCGGCAAACCCAAGCATTCGCTGTTCTTTATCGGCTGCCAAGGTAAGAAATGCACTCTTCTTCCTGGTTCAGTTGCTTCTGATTGGACAGTGGGCTGTCATTTAACCTAACCTCGCCTTCTTCTTATTTCCTGTCCAATCAGACGAGCAGCTGCTGTATCTGGACCCTCACTACTGTCAGTCCGTGGTGGATGTCACTCAAGACAACTTCCCACTGGAGGTTGGTTGGACTTTATATCGCTCTGCTATGACACAGATAAGCATGTTTTGACTGGATCAAAGTAGGTCATTTCAGATTCAGATGTGTACCTTGTCTGTAATGCTCTCCCTCTCTCGCTCCCCACCTCCCCAGTCGTTCCACTGTAGCTCGCCCAGGAAGATGCCCTTTAGTCGCATGGACCCCAGCTGTACTATAGGCTTCTACGCCAAGAACAAGAAGGACTTTGAGTCTCTGTGTTCTGCCGTCTGTGTGGTGAGCTCAGCCTCTTGTCCTCATTTCAAGTCTCTTCTTACTCATGTATACATTCCTCACTTATGCATCATTTATACATTAGTTATGCATCACATATAGATCATTTATAGATCTTTGACGCTGATATGATTTATAGATGCATGAGTTGAAGCAACGCAACTTAGATGGCTTATTCGTCACTTATAGATAGATAGACATGTTACACGTCTCTTACGCGTCAGTGATACATCACTTATACATCAGTTACTGTATACATCACTTATACATCAGTTACTGGATACATCACTTCTACATCTGTTACTGGATACATCAGTTACTGGATACATCAGTTACTGGATACAGCACTTATACATCAGTTACTGGATACAGCACTTATACATCTGTTACTGGATACAGCACTTATACATCTGTTACTGGATACAGCACTTATACATCAGTTACTGGATACAGCACTTGTACATCAGTTACTGGATACAGCACTTATACATCAGTTACTGGATACAGCACTTATACATCAGTTACTGGATACAGCACTTATACATCAGTTACTGGATACAGCACTTATACATCAGTTACTGGATACAGCACTTATACATCAGTTACTGGATACAGCACTTATACATCAGTTACTGGATACAGCACTTATACATCAGTTACTGGATACAGCACTTATACATCTGTTACTGGATACAGCACTTATACATCAGTTACTGGATACAGCACCTATACATCAGTTACTGGATACAGCACCTATACATCAGTTACTGGATACAGCACTTATACATCAGTTACTGGATACAGCACTTATACATCAGTTACTGGATACAGCACTTATACATCAGTTACTGGATACAGCACTTATACATCAGTTACTGGATACAGCACTTATACATCAGTTACTGGATACAGCACTTATACATCAGTTACTGGATACAGCACTTATACATCAGTTACTGGATACAGCACTTATACATCAGTTACTGGATACAGCACTTATACATCAGTTACTGGATACAGCACTTATACATCAGTTACTGGATACAGCACTTATACATCAGTTACTGGATACAGCACTTATACATCAGTTACTGGATACAGCACTTATACATCAGTTACTGGATACAGCACTTATACATCAGTTACTGGATACAGCACTTATACATCAGTTACTGGATACAGCACTTATACATCAGTTACTGGATACAGCACTTATACATCAGTTACTGGATACAGCACTTATACATCAGTTACTGGATACAGCACTTATACATCAGTTACTGGATACAGCACTTATACATCAGTTACTGGATACAGCACTTATACATCAGTTACTGGATACAGCACTTATACATCAGTTACTGGATACAGCACTTATACATCAGTTACTGGATACAGCACTTATACATCAGTTACTGGATACAGCACTTATACAGAACCATTCAAAAGTTTTGACACCTACTCATTCCATGTTTTTTCTTTATTTTGACTATTTTCTACGTTGTAGGACAGTAGTGAAGACATCAAAACTATGAAATAACACGTATGGAATCATTTAGCAACCAAAAAAGTGTTAAACAAATCAAAATATATTTCAGATTGTTCAAAGTAGCCACCCTTTGCCTTGATGACAGCTTTGCACACTCTTGGCATTCTCTCAACCAGCTTCATGAGGTAGTCACCTGGAATGCATTTCAATTAACAGGTGTGCTTCTTTCCTCAATGCGTTTGAGCCAATCAGTTGTGTTGTGGCAAGGTAGGGGTGATATACAGAAGATAACCCTATTTGGTAAAATACCAAGTCCATATGGCAAGAACAGCTCAAAGAAGCAAAGACAAATGACAGTCCATCTACTTTAAGACATGAAGGTCAGTCAATATGGAAAATGTCAAGATCATTGACAGTTTCTTAAAGTTCAGTCGCAAAAACCATCAAGCACTATGAAGAAACTGGCTCTCATGAGGACCGCCACAGGAAAGGAAGACCCAGAGTTACCTCTGCTGCAGAGGACAAGTTCATTAGAGTTAACTGCACCTCAGATTGCAGCCCAAATAAATGCTTCACAGCGTTCAAGTAACATACACATCTCAACATCAACTGTTTAGAGGAGACTGTGAAAATCATGCCTTCATGGTCGAATTGCTGCAAAGAAACCACTACTAAAGGACACCAATAAGAAGATGAGACTTGCTTGGGCAATGTAGAAAATAGCAAAAATAATGAAAAAATCATGGAATGAGTAGGTGTGTCCAAACTTTTGACTGACTACACCAACTGTATACATCAGTTGCACTAACTGTTACTGTATACATCACTTACATAAAGCTCTTATCTTATTCTGGGTGACTTTAATAAGTGACCAATTCAACACTTTCATATTCCCCCCCCCCCCACCCCAGGCCCTATCGTCGCCCGAAGAGAAGTACCCCATCTTTACCTTCGTGGAGGGCCAGGCCCAGGACTATGGACTGGTGGGCCACAGCTCCTCCTATCCTCACTATGACACCTCCCCCACCCCTGGCCCCGCCCACATGCCGCCCCAAGGCAAGCTCAGCAGGAGCAACAACATAGGCAGCTCTGACGACTTTGTCTTCTTGTGAGTACTGGTTTGTGTTCCTGAGGAACGAAATGTAAGCAAACAGGGAAAGACTGACTTAGAATTTTGGGATGGATTCCATTTCCCTGTTTTTATAGAGCTCAAAGTGGATATATGCTTTCTGCTATATCACAAACTCTGGCATTTGTGTCCATCATATTCGAGGCGAGGCTTCAACTGAATCTCACTGTCGGCCTGTCTCTGTCTGGGCAGAAACAGGTCTTAGAAACTAACGCTAGGCATTACTAAATTGGATTGTTGCCCCATCCCAAATGGACCCTAAGCCCTATACACTTATGGAGATCTGACAGGTGTTAGTAATATAAACTAGGCTAGGTGTAAGCTTCACCATATTGCTTATTTATACCAATCAATTCCGCTCAGATCTCCAAGGCCGTAGGGATTTGGGATGGGGCCTCTGACTTCATTTTGGGAACAATAACAACTGGAAACACGGAGCCTGTATGCTACATGACAGGGGTCACTAGTAGTGGAAGACAAGGTACTCAGCCTTCTTCTCTCTGACTTGTATTATAATACTGCTGTACAATTCTTACATTAATTTCTGTTTTGTAAGATTTATTAAGTGTGTGTGTGTGAAATGAGTGTGTGAACTGAAGCTGTTGGTGTGTTGATTTGCTGTTACGTTCACATTCCTCTACTGTACTCTCTTGTATTCCCTATGCCATCTTAATTCAGTGTCATGGCTATAGTACTATATTCATACTACATGGCTATATGAATTTCATTGCAGCATTCCAACCCTCTCTTTAGTTGTGCTGTCCTTTGACATACCATTCAGGCAACAGTAAATGGCCTGAGCCGGGCTCCCTACCTAACCTCGCTCACTGTTTTCCAGAACTGGGTTCAAATAGTATTAGCTTTTTTTTCCTTCCAAAAGGCACTTACAGTGCCTTGCGAAAGTATTCGGCCCCCTTGAACTTTGCGACCTTTTGCCACATTTCAGGCTTCAAACAAAGATATAAAACTGTATTTTTTTTGTGACGAATCAACAACAAGTGGGACACAATCATGAAGTAGAACGACATTTATTGGATATTTCAAACTTTTTTAACAAATCAAAAACTGAAATTGGGCGTGCAAAATTATTCAGCCCCCTTAAGTTAATACTTTGTAGCGCCACCTTTTGCTGTGATTACAGCTGTAAGTCGCTTGGGGTATGTCTCTATCAGTTTTGCACATCGAGAGACTGAAATTTTTTCCGCCAAACATAACGTTTTGCATTGTTGCCAAAATGTTCAATTTTGGTTTCATCTGACCAGAGCACCTTCTTCCACATGTTTGGTGTGTCTCCCAGGTGGGTTGTGGCAAACTTTAAACGACACTTTTTATGGATATCTTTAAGAAATGGCTTTCTTCTTGCCACTCTTCCATAAAGGCCAGATTTGTGCAATATGCGACTGATTGTTGTCCTATGGACAGAGTCTCCCACCTCAGCTGTAGATCTCTGCAGTTCATCCAGAGTGATCATGGGCCTCTTGGCTGCAAGAGGGACGGCCAGGTCTTGGTAGATTTGCAGTGGTCTGATACTCCTTCCATTTCAATATTATCGCTTGCACAGTGCTCCTTGGGATGTTTAAAGCTTGGGAAATCTTTTTGTATCCAAATCCGGCTTTAAACTTCTTCACAACAGTATCTCGGACCTGCCTGGTGTGTTCCTTGTTCTTCATGATGCTCTCTGTGCTTTTGACGGACCTCTGAGACTATCACAGTGCATGTGCATTTATACGGAGACTTGATTACACACAGGTGGATTGTATTTATCATCATTAGTCATTTAGGTCAACATTGGATCATTCAAAGATCCTCACTGAACTTCTGGAGAGAGTTTGCTGCACTGAAAGTAAAGGGGCTGAATAATTTTGCACGCCCAATTTTTCAGTTTTTGATTTGTTAAAAAAGTTTGAAATATCCAATAAATGTCGTTCTACTTCATGATTGTGTCCCACTTGTTGTTGATTCTTCACAAAAAAATACAGTTTTATATCTTTGTTTGAAGCCTGAAATGTGGCAAAAGGTCGCAAAGTTCAAGGGGGCCGAATACTTTCGCAAGGCACTGTACTTTTGGGACTATTCTTTTTGCCCAAGCAAGCTCAGAAAACCAATACTAATTGAACCCCAGGTCTGCTACACTCTCACACTATTTCATCAGCTCTCTCTTGTCAATTAGTCTACCAGTATCAACTTGCAACACACTAACAGGAATCCACTATTACAACAATAGCCCCTTTTGTGTAATGTGTTACACTAGCTCCTATCTAGATGATGGTAAATGATCCATTTACCAAGAGGCTATGTCCAAAATGACACCCTATTCCCTACATCGTGCACTACATAGAGAATATGATGCCTTTTTGGATGAGGACAGTTTTTTGGTTGTAGTGAAACTTGTTGAATGAGTGATTCTGAACTCTATTCCTTTTAGGGTCCTCCATAATGTTTTTAACAAGGTGGTGCTGCTGAGTACTGGCAGGGGGGATGCCTCACTTTGGACTCAGATTTTTTGCATTTTTGAACACGTGTAACTTCAATTTATTATGGTAGAGTTAAAAGCCTTGAACTTTGGAGACCTGCATATTAATATCTAAGCCAGGGCTGTTCAATTCTGGTCCTAGAGGGCCAAAACAATTCTGTTTTCTTTGTTTCTACCTGGTAGTTAATTGCACTCACCTGGTGTCTCAGCCAGGTCTCTCCTTATTAGAAGGAGAGGATGAAAACCAGGACCGACATTGAACAGCCCTGATCTAAGCATTAAACCCCCCCAAGCTCCCTCAACCCCAAAATGAAATAGTCTGGGAAGTGGTTAAAACACTGTTGATTGGATGCTTGATCTCACATTTTAATTAGGCTTCTGACCTGTGTGCAACAGGTATCCTCTAAGGGGCAAATCTTGACTTTCACTTAACCTGAATGTTCACTGATCATTCATTGAAGTCAATGGGAGAATAAGTGAGAATGTGAGGTTAGCGAGTTAGGATTCACCCCAGTAATCTGTGTATTTCATTCTTGTCCATGTGTATATTATCTCATAAAGGTGACATTTATTTTCTAAATAAAGTGAAGAATTGGCATATGTAGAAGTCTTAAATGTGCTAATGACCACCCTAATAAGGGACTGCATTCATGTGGACAACATGACTTTGTAATACTGTTGTATAGAATGTTATTAAAGGTAACTTTTTTTGTATTTATTGTCTGAATATAAGATGAACTGAACTCTTGGCCTACATGTGTATGTTGTTTTTGTGCCAGCCAGGATTCTGGCGAGTAACAACCTCCTTATCCAAGTATCTATTGTCCCACAGTCACAATCTTTATCCTGTATAAAAACCACTATCTCCTACAGTGCCTTGAGAAAGTATTCACACCCCTTGACTTTTTCCATATTTTGTTGTAACAAATTGGGATTCAAATTAATTAACTTTTTGTGGAAGGAAAAATTCTAACACTTAAAAAAAAAAAAATATATATATATATATATATATATATATATATATATAGTGGGGAGAACAAGTATTTGATGCACTGCCGATTTTGCAGGTTTTCCTACTTACAAAGCATGTAGAGGTCTGTAATTTATCATAGGTACACTTCAACTGTGAGAGACAGAATCTAAAACAAAAATCCAGAAAATCACATTGTATGATTTTTAAGTAATTAATTTGCATTTTATTGCATGACATAAGTATTTGATCACCTACCAACCAGTAAGAATTCCGACTCTCACAGACCTGTTAGTTTTTCTTTAAGAAGCCCTCCTGTTCTCCACTCGTTACCTGTATTAACTGCACCTGTTTGAACTTGTTACCTGTATAAAAGACACCTGTCCACACACTCAAACAGACTCCAACCTCTCCACAATGGCCAAGACCAGAGAGCTGTGTAAGGACATCAGGGTTAAAATTGTAGACCTGCGCAAGGCTGGGATGGGCTACAGGACAATAGGCAAGCAGCTTGGTGAGAAGGCAACAACTGTTGGCGCAATTATTAGAAAATGGAAGAAGTTCAAGATATACGGTCAATCACCCTCGGTCTGGGGCTCCATGCAAGATCTCACCTCGTGGGGCATCAATGATCATGAGGAAGGTGAGGGATCAGCCCAGAACTACACGGCAGGACCTGATCAATGACCTGAAGAGAGCTGGGACCACAGTCTCAAAGAAAACCATTAGTAACACACTACGCCGTCATGGATTAAAATCCTGCAGCGCACGCAAGGTCCCCCTGCTCAAGCCAGCGTATGTCCAGGCCTGCCAGAAGTTTGCCAATGACCATCTGGATGATCCAGAGGAGGAGGGGGAGAAGGTCATGTGGTCTGATGAGACAAAAATAGAGCTTTTTGGTCTAAACTCCACTCGCCGTGTTTGGAGGAAGAAGAAGGATGAGTACAACCCCCAAGAACACCATCCCAACCGTGAAGCATGGAGGTGGAAACATCATTCTTTGGGGATGCTTTTCTGCAAAGGGGACAGGACGACTGCACCGTATTGAGGGGAGGATGGATGGGGCCATGTATTGCGAGATCTTGGCCAACAACCTCCTTCCCTCAGTAAGAGCATTGAAGATGGGTCGTAGCTGGGTCTTCCAGCATGACAACGACCCAAAACACACAGCCAGGGCAACTAAGGAGTGGCTCCGTAAGAAGCATCTCAAGGTCCTGTAGTGGCCTAGCCAGTCTCCAGAGCTGAACCCAATAGAAAATCTTTGGAGGGAGCTGAAAGTCCGTATTGCCCAGCGCCAGCCCCGAAACCTGAAAGATCTGGAGAAGGTCTGTATGGAGGAGTGGGCCAAAATCCCTGCTGCAGTGTGTGCAAACCTGGTCAAGAACTACAGGAAACATATGATCTCTGTAATTGCAAACAAAGGTTTCTGTACCAAATATTAAGTTCTGCTTTTCTGATGTATCAAATACTTATGTCATGCAATAAAATGCAAATTCATTATTTAAAAATCATTCAATGTGATTTTCTGGATTTTTGTTTTAGATTCCGTCTCTCACAGTTGAAGTGTACTTATGATAAATTACAGACCTCTACATGCTTTGTAAGTAGAAAACACTGCCGATTTGGCAGGTTATCAAATACTTATTCTCCCCACTGTATATATATATATATATATATATATATACACACCAGTGCATTCTAAAAGTATTCATTCCACTTGACTTTTTCAGAATTTTGTCACATTACAGCCTTATCCTAAAATTGATTAAATTGTTTTTCCCCTTATCTATCTACACACAATGCCTCAATGACAAAGCAAAAACAGGTTTAGAAATGTATTAAAAATAAACTGAAATATCACATTTGCATATGTATTCAGTCCCTTTACTCAGTACTTTGTTGAAGCAGCAATTACAGCCTCAAGTCTTCTTGGGTATGACACTACAAGCTTGGCACACCTGTATTTGGGGAGTTTCCCCCATTCTTCTCTGCAGATCTTCTCAAGCTCTCAGGTTGGATGGGGAGCTTCGCTACACAGCTATTATCAGGTCTCTCCAGAGATGTTCGATCTGGTTCAAGTCTGGGCTCTGGCTGGGCCACTCAAGGACATTCAGAGACTTGCCCTGAAGCCACTCCTGCGTAGTCTTGGCTGTGTGCTTAGGGTCGTTATCCTGTTCCTTCGCCCCAGTCTGAGGTCCTGAGTGCTCTGGACCAGGTTTTTATCAAGGATCTCTCTGTGATGTGTTGTGTTGGATTTGCCCCAAACATAATGCTTTGTATTCGGGACATAAAGTTAATTTCTTTGCCACATTTTTTGCTGTTTTACTTTAGTGCCTTATTGCAAACAGGATGCATGTTTTAGACTGTTTTTATTCTGTACAAGCTTCCTTCTTTCCACTCTGTCATTTAGGTTACATTTGTGGAGTAACTACAATGTTGTTGATCCATCCTCTGTGTTCTCCTATCACAGCCATTAAACTGTTTTAAAGTTACCATTGGCGTCATGAGCAGTTTCCTGAGCGGTTTCCTTCCTTTCCGGCAACTGAGTTAGGAAGGACGCCTGTATATTTGTAGTGTATTGATACACCATCCAAAGTGTCATTTATAACATCTCCATGCTCAAAGGGTTGTTCAATGTCTGCTTTTTTATCATTGTTTTACCCATCTTCCAATAGGTGCCCTTCTTTGCATTGGAAAACCTCCCTGGTCTTTGTATTTATAAAGGATCCCGTCAGCAGCTACTCTTCCTGGGGTCCAGCAACGTTAAGGCAGTTATATACTATTTAAAATATTACATGACATTCCATAACCCTTTACACAATACATTGTGTTTGTGGTTGAATCTGTGTTGTGAAGGCACTGTATGCCCCTACGTGGATGGTGGTATTTGGTTTAGATAGAACATCTGTAACATGGCTTCAAATCAAATAGTATCCTTGGATCTGATGTTGATCTAAATTCAGTCTGGAAATAAGAGTCACTGCTCAGTCTGTGCGAATGATTCATCTTTGCATTGTTTTTTTTATCGAAATATCAATCATGAAATAACATATGACTTGGAAATCTAGACAAGACAAATAACTAAAATACAATGTACAGTGTGTATCCTAGCCTACGGTCAGTTTGTAACAATACACAATAGGCTACCTTGGCTCTGTTGCTGCACAGGGACGCATGCGCAATTCTCGGCGGCCGTGACTCTACAGTCGGTCCTCACTGCAACGGTGAGGGAGGGGGCGCTCGAGCCACGTCGTTGAATCAAATAACCGCTTCAAGCGCAGCTCCACTGTTTACGAAAGAGCAAGGGTGAGAACATTAATTACGACAGTCGCGACGTGTCTAATAGAACCAAATTCAGGACAACGGGACACCGGCGAGCCTTGAATTTATCCCGGGTAAGTCCGACTGTGGCACAATCACAGACAGTCCGCCATTCCCCCTTCATCGAGACTCCCATTTAATGCTCTATAGGCAAGGGATAATATAATGTTCATGTCTCCCCCTTTTTAAGTTGAGTCGATAGACCGACGTGTATAAACAGCGGTGTAATTGCTATGCAACGAGAGGCTGTGCGCAACGAGTGCTTTGATGCAGCGCAGGGTGTGAGTGCATCAAACTGCCAGACAGAAAGGATGGATAACTAGTGAAATCATATTTTTCTATGAAGCAATCGCGACTTAGTAGCGATAGACGGATAATCGATAGGTTATTGGCTTTATATATTTCTTCAATAACCTCCGGCATGTCATCATTCCAAACATTCATTTTATTATGGCCATACCATTTAGCTATCATGGGTGGGTCCTATTAAAACGCTTATTACATAGTAATTTATTTATAGACATGACAAACTACACACATTTTAAAAGATTAGGCCCAATGAGATTTCAGTACTAATTAATGATCAGTCTTAATGCACATTTATCCTCTGTCTCGCTCTCCAGTGGTCCTTACTATCATCCAATAGCAGGAGGATCTTCCCCCTCCAACCATCCCATTCATTCAGGATGTCCACTCCAGACCCTCCCATTGGGGGTACCCCTCGACAGGGTCCTTCCCCAGGCCCGGGGCCCTCTCCTGGGGCAATGCTTGGCCCCAGCCCTGGTCCTTCTCCAGGGGGGTCCTCTCACAGCATGATGGGGCCCAGCCCAGGGCCTCCATCTTCAGGTCACCCCCTGCCTCAGCCTGGGCCCTCTGGATACTCCCAGGAGAACATGCACACTCTGCACAAAGTAAGGACACCTTGTGGATTATTGAGTGCTACTGTACCTAACCAGCTGTACCCTTCAGAACCAAAGGCACATTTCCACATTGTGTGGACAATTACGTTTTTCTTCTTCTGTTGTGTTCTATTATATTCCATGCTACTTTGTCTGCCATCTACAGTGTCAGTCAAAAGTTTGCATAGACCTACACATTCAAGGGTTTTTCTTAATTTTGACTATTTTCTACATTGTAGAATAATAGTGAAGACATCAAAACTATGAAATAGCACATATGGAAGGAATCATGTTGTAACTAAAACAGTATTAAACAAATAAAAATATATTTTATATTTGAGATTATTCAAAGTAGCCACCCTTTGCCTTGATGGTAGCTTTGCACACTCTTGGCATTCTCTCAACCAGCTTCATGAGGTAGTCACCTGGAATGCATTTCAATTAACAGGTGTGCCTTTTTAAAAGTTAATTTGTGGAATTTCTTTCCTCAATGTGTTTGAGCCAATTAGTTGTGTTGTGACAAGGTATGGGTGGTATACAGAAGATAGTCCTATTTGGTAAAAGATCAAGTCCATATTATGGCAAGAACAGATCAAATCAGCAAAGAGAAACAACAGTACATCATTACTTTAAGACACTTTGACAGTTTCTTCAAGTGCAGTCGCAAAAACGATCAAGTGCTATGATGAAACTGGCTCTCATGAGGAATGCCACAGGAAAGGAAGAACCAGAGTTACCTCTGCTGCAGAGGATACATTCAGTAGAGTTGCCAGCCTCAGAAATTTCAGCCCAAATAAATGCTTCACAGAGTTTAAGTAACAAACATATCTCAACATCAACTGTTCAGAAGAGACTGAGTAAATCAGGCCTTCATGGTTGAATTTCTGCAAAGATACAGTGCCTTGCGAAAGTATTCGGCCCCCTTGAACTTTGCGACCTTTTGCCACATTTCAGGCTTCAAACATAAAGATATAAAACTGTATTTTTTTGTGAAGAATCAACAACAAGTGGGACACAATCATGAAGTGGAACGACATTTATTGGATATTTCAAACCTTTTTAACAAATCAAAAACTGAAAAATTGGGCGTGCAAAACTATTCAGCCCCCTTAAGTTAATACTTTGTAGCGCCACCTTTTGCTGCGATTACAGCTGTAAGTCGCTTGGGGTATGTCTCTATCAGTTTTGCACATCGAGAGACTGACATTTTTTCCCATTCCTCCTTGCAAAACAGCTCGAGCTCAGTGAGGTTGGATGGAGAGCATTTGTGAACAGCAGTTTTCAGTTCTTTCCACAGATTCTCGATTGGATTCAGGTCTGGACTTTGACTTGGCCATTCTAACACCTGGATATGTTTATTTTTGAACCATTCCATTGTAGATTTTGCTTTATGTTTTGGATCATTGTCTTGTTGGAAGACAAATCTCCGTCCCAGTCTTTTGCAGACTCCATCAGGTTTTCTTCCAGAATGGTCCTGTATTTGGCTCCATCCATCTTCCCATCAATTTTAACCATCTTCCCTGTCCCTGCTGAAGAAAAGCAGGCCCAAACCATGATGCTGCCACCACCATGTTTGACAGTGGGGATGGTGTGTTCAGGGTGATGAGCTGTGTTGCTTTTACGCCAAACATAACGTTTTGCATTGTTGCCAAAAAGTTCAATTTTGGTTTCATCTGACCAGAGCACCTTCTTCCACATGTTTGGTGTGTCTCCCAGGTGGCTTGTGGCAAACTTTAAACAACACTTTTTATGGATATCTTTAAGAAGTGGCTTTCTTCTTGCCACTCTTCCATAAAGGCCAGATTTGTGCAATATACGACTGATTGTTGTCCTATGGACAGAGTCTCCCACCTCAGCTGTAGATCTCTGCAGTTCATCCAGAGTGATCATGGGCCTCTTGGCTGCATCTCTGATCAGTCTTCTCCTTGTATGAGCTGAAAGTTTAGAGGGACGGCCAGGTCTTGGTAGATTTGCAGTGGTCTGATACTCCTTCCATTTCAATATTATCGCTTGCACAGTGCTCCTTGGGATGTTTAAAGCTTGGGAAATCTTTTTGTATCCAAATCCGGCTTTAAACTTCTTCACAACAGTATCTCGGACCTGCCTGGTGTGTTCCTTGTTCTTCATGATGCTCTCTGCGCTTTTAACGGACCTCTGAGACTATCACAGTGCAGGTGCATTTATACGGTGACTTGATTACACACAGGTGGATTGTATTTATCATCATTAGTCATTTAGGTCAACATTGGATCATTCAGAGATCCTCACTGAACTTCAGGAGAGAGTTTGCTGCACTGAAACTAAAGGGGCTGAATAATTTTGCACGCCCAATTTTTCAGTTTTTGATTTGTTAAAAAAGTTTGAAATATCCAATAAATGTCATTCCACTTCATGATTGTGTCCCACTTGTTGTTGATTCTTCACAAAAAAATACAGTTTTATATCTTTATGTTTGAAGCCTGAAATGTGGCAAAAGGTCGCAAAGTTCAAGGGAGCCGAATACTTTCGCAAGGCACTGTATGTAGTAACCAAAAAAGTATTTAAACAAATCAAATTAGATTTTATATTTGAGATTCTTCAAAGTAGCCACCCTTTGCCTTGATGACAGTTTTAAACACTCTTGGCATTGTCTCAACCAGCTTCACCTGGAATGATTTTCCAACAGTCTTGAAGGAGTTCCCACATATGCTGAGCAATTGTAGAATGCTTTTCCTTCACTCTGCAGTCAAACTCATTCCAAACCATCTCAATTGGGTTGAGGTTTGGTGATTGTGGAGGCCAGGTCATCTGATGCAGCACTCTCCCTCTTGGTCAAATAGGCCTTACACAGCCTGTAGGTGTGTTTGGGTCATTGTCCTGTTGAAAAACAAATGATAATCCCAATCCCCAAGCGCAAACTAGATGAGATGGCGTATCGCTGCAGAATGCTGTGGTAGCCATGCTGGTTAAGTGTGCCTTGAATTCTAAATACAGTGTCACCAGCAAAGCACCATCACACCACCTTCTCCATGCTTCACGGTGGGAACCACACATGCGGAGATCATCCATTCACCTACTCTATGTCTCACAAAGACACGGCGGTTGGAACCAAAAATATCAAATTTGGACTCATCAGACCAAAGGACAGATTTCCACCAGTCTAATGTCCATTGCTCTTGTTTCTTGGCCCAACCAAGTATTTTCTTCTTATTGTTGTCCTTTAGTAGTGGTTTCTTTGGAGCAATTCGACCATGAAGTCCTGATTCACTCAGTCTCCTCTGAACAGTTGATGTTGAGATGTCTGTTATTTGAACTCTGTTAAGCATTTATTTGGGCTGCAATTTCTGAAGCTGGTAACGCTAATGAACTTATCCTCTTGCGACGGCACTTGAATAAACTTTCAAAGTTCTTAATTTTCTGCATATACTGACCTTCATGTCTTAAAGTAATGATGGACTGTCGTTTCTGTTTGCTTATTTGAGCTGTTCTTGCCATAATATGGCCTTGGTATTTTACCAAATAGGGCTATCTCCTGTATACCACCCCTACCTTGTCACAACACAACTGATTGGCTCAAATGCATTTAGAAGGAAAGAAATTCCACAAAATAACTTTTAACAAGGCACACCTGTTAATTGAAATGCATTCCAGGTGACTACCTCATGAAACTGGTTGAGAGAATACCAAGAGTGTGCAAAGCTGTCATCAAGGCAAAGGGTGGCTACTTTGAAGAATCTCTTTGTTTAACACTTTGTTTACTACATGATTCCATATGTGTTATTTCATGGTTTTGATGTCTCCACTATTATTCTACAATGGAGAACATAGTAAAAATGAAGAAAAACCCTTGAATGAGTAGGTGTGTCCAAACGTTTGACTTGAACTGGAACTCCTCCCTATAAATACAGTGCATACACTTTTTTGAAACAATTCCTTGCAACAATCAAAACCTGTTGCCATGTAGATATATCTACATTTGTTTGTATCTATGTCTCCCTCCCTGTAGCCACTGGAAGGTATGGAGAGAACTACCATGGAGAGGACTGCCATGGAGAGGACTGCCATGGAGAGGACTGGAATGGAGAGGACTGCCATGGAGAGGTCTGCCATGGAGAGAAGTGCCATGGAGAGAAGTACCATGGAGAGGACTGCCATGGAGAGAAATGCCATGGAGAGGACTGCCATGGAGAGAACTGCCATGGAGAGGACTGCCATGGAGAGGACTGGTATGGAGAGGACTACCTTGGAGAGGACTGCCATGGAGAGGACTGCAATGGAGAGGACTGCCATGGAGAGGACTGGTATGGAGAGGGCTGGTATGGAGAGAACTGGTATGGAAAGGACTGGTATGGAGAGAACTGGTATGCATGAGAAGGGCATGAGTGAGGAGTCCCGCTTTGCCCAGATGAAGGGCATGCCCATGAGACAGGGAGGGCACAGTGGCATGGGCCCTCCTCCCAGCCCCATGGACCAACACTCTCAAGGTAGGTACACACTCTCACCAGGGGTCTGTTCAGGAGGGTGCACAGTTGAACAATGTTCAGAAATACAGTGGGGCAAAAAAGTATTTAGTCAGCCACCAATTGGGCAAGTTCTCCCACTTAAAAAGATGCGAGAGGCCTGTAATTTTCATCATAGGTACACGTAAACTATGACAGACAAAATGAGAAAAAAAATCCAGAAAATCACATTGTAGGATTTTTAAGGAATTTATTTGCAAATTATGGTGGAAAATAAGTATTTGGTCACCTACAAACAAGCAAGATTTCTGGCTCTCACAGACCTGTAACTTCTTCTTTAAGAGGCTCCTCTGTCCTCCACTCGTTACCTGTATTAATGACCAAAGAGCTGTCAAAGGACACCAGAAACAAAATTGAAGACCTGCACCAGGCTGGGAAGACTGAATCTGCAATAGGTAAGCAGCTTGGTTTGAAGAAATCAACTGTGGGAGCAATTATTAGGAAATGGAAGACATACAAGACCACTGATAATCTCCCTCGATCTGGGGCTCCACACAAGATCTCACCCCGTGGGGTCAAAATTATCACAAGAACGGTGAGCAAAAATCCCAGAACCACACGGGGGGACCTAGTGAATGACCTGCAGAGAGCTGGGACCAAAGTAACAAAGCCTACCATCAGTAACACACTACGCCGCCAGGGACTCAAATCCTGCAGTGCCAGACGTGTCCCCCTGCTAGAGATCATTTTGATGATCCAGAAGAAGATTGGGAGAATGTCATATGGTCAGATGAAACCAAAATATAACTTTTTGGTAAAAACTCAACTCGTCGTGTTTGGAGGACAAAGAATGTTGAGTTGCATCCAAAGATCACCATACCTACTGTGAAGCATGGGGGTGGAAACATCATGCTTTGGGGCTGTTTTTCTGCAAAGGGACCAGGACGACTGATCCGTGTAAAGGAAAGAATGAATGGGGCCATGTATCGTGAGATTTTGAGTGAAAACCTCCTTCCATCAGCAAGGGCATTGAAGATGAAACGTGGCTGGGTCTTTCAGCATGACAATGGTCCCAAACACACCGCCCGGGCAACGAAGGAGTGGCTTCGTAAGAAGCATTTCAAGGTCCTGGAGTGGCCTAGCCAGTCTCCAGATCTCAACCCCATTGAAAATCTTTGGAGGGAGTTGAAAGTCTGTGTTGCCCAGCAACAGCCCCAAAACATCACTGCTCTAGAGGAGATCTGCATGGAGGAATGGGCCAAAATACCAGCAACAGTGTGTGAAAACCTTGTGAAGACTTACAGAAAACGTTTGACCTCTGTCATTGCCAACAAAGGGTATATAACAAGGTATTGAGATAAACTTTTGTTATTGACCAAATACTTATTTTCCACCATAATTTGCAAATAAATTCATTCAAAATCCTACAATGTGATTTTCTGGATTTTTTTTTCTCATTTTGTCTGTCATAGTTGAAGTGTACCTATGATGAAAATTACAGGCCTCTCTCATCTTTTTAAGTGGGAGAACTTGCACAATTGGTGGCTGACTAAATACGTTTTTGCCCCAGTGTAACTGTATTGTATAGAACCTATATGATTATCTGTTATGGTAGAATTGGATATTGTGTCAAATCTTTTCATTTTTATATGTCATGTTTCACCTCACTAAATATCCCCTTTCTCTCTCTCTCTCTCTCTCTCTCTTTCCATCTCCCTCTCTCTCCACCAGGCTACCACTCCCCACTCGGCGGCTCTGACCACTCCAGCCCCGTCCCTTCCAACGGGCCCCCCTCTGGCCCTCTCCAACCCTCTAGCGCTGGCCCAAATCCCTCAGACACCTCCTCCAACCCAGACTCCCAAACCCTGGGGGGCCAGAACCAGCAGCAGAACCGGCCCGGTGGGCCCCAGCAAAGTGGCTCCGGCCCTGGCCCTCATGGCCCCAGCCCTGGCCCCACCACCCCTGGTGGCCCCGGAGGAGGCCCTACTCCTTTCAACCAGAACCAGCTTCACCAGCTGCGGGCCCAGATCATGGCCTATAAGGCATGTACAGAATATTGATGATTTAAGGGTTGAAAGACCGATACGTGTTTAAGATGATACATTATAACTGATATATAATGTGTAATGTGTAATGACTGCCTATGGTTATTTATAATGTCTCCAAACTCTGAGTGGTCCACAATGTTGTTTTTAATATGTAGCTAATATGCCTTGTCACCTGTTGTATAAATATTGTAGAGTGGATTGCTACTTTAATAAACTTTTGTCCCTGTAAGATGCTGGCCAGGGGGCAGCCACTACCGGACCATCTCCAGATGGCTGTCCAGGGGAAGAGGCCCATGGGGTGCAGCCCAGGGATGCAGGGTCAAGGGCCAGGGCAGGGGGGACTGGGGCAGCCCATGCCCAGCCTGGCTCCTGGAGGTCCTGGAGGTGTGGGACCAGGACCAGGAGGACCCATGGGCCAGGGCTACAGCAGAGCTCACGGTGAGGGAGGCAGAATGAAGAGCATTGGATATTGATCTATGTAATTACAGTAGCTAGTTGAAACGGGAAGATTGATAATTCAATCTGCTCCAGCCTCAGTCTGCTCCAGCCTCAGTCTGCTCCAGCCTCTCCGACCTAATGTGTGTGTATCGGGTGGGTTTGGATACAAAGCAGAAGACACATTTCCATCTCGTGTGGACTAATAAAATATATTTTATCTCAAGCATTTCACTGCACCCGCAATAACATCTGCTAAACACGTGTATGAGACCAATAAGATTTGATTTGATCAGTCAATTAATCAGCATCTAAATGCTGTGAGAAGTAGCAAGCTTGTATTGTTTTGATCTGGTACAGTAGCTGGATATCTGTTTTCCAATAGGTCTGAAAAGTATGAAACATGAGATTTTCTCTGAATATACCACTGATATAATGTTGTAGGGATGATGGGACCCAACATGCCCCCTCCAGGCCCCTCTGGTCCAACCGGCATGCAGGGACAGAACCCCAACGGACCCCCCAAGTCCTGGTCTGAAGGTGAACATAATAACACCAGCGTTATTGTCACTTTCTTCTGATTGGCAATGAGTTCAAGTTTATTATAGTTAGTCACATAGTAGGAACAGATGTGGGATCTTAATTTGATCACTGTTTTGTTGCTGAGAATTTTCCTTCAAAGCTGGAAATGTGAACATGTAGTGTATTTGAGTTTTTAAAAGTCTTCTAAAGTTTGTAATTTCCACTTTGAAATTGTTGACTTGATTTGCCCTAATGAACAATATATCAACCCATACAAAAATGTCCTGTTGCTGCAGGATTATTTTCCTGCTGTAGCAAACTAAGATCCTACATCTGTACTCACATAGTAGTTAGTCACATAGCAGTTAGTCAACACAGAGTTAATTGTTAAAACATTATTCATGATGGCATTTCATGATTTAGTCCTGTATATCATTTGAATCCATGTTAGGTTTTGGTCAGTTACAATCACATCAATAAATTGATTGATGGTTAGTTACCTTTGCCCTTTCTTTTCTTCCCCCAGGTCCGATGGTAAACGCCGCCGCCCCCTCTAACGCCCCCCAGAAGTTGATCCCTCCCCAGCCGACGGGCCGTCCCTCCCCCGCTCCACCCTCCATACCCCCTGCGGCCTCCCCGGTCATGCCCCCCCAGACCCAGTCCCCTGGGCAGCCGGTCCAGCCCTCACCCATGGTGCCCCACCATGCCAAGCAGAACCGCATTACCCCCATCCAGAAACCCCACGGACTCGACCCGGTGGAAATACTGCAGGAGAGGGAGTACAGGTAACCTATGAACCCTGACCCTTAAGCCCTGACTCTTAAGCCCTGACCCCGTGGAGAAACTGCAGGAGGGGGATTACAGGTAATACACTAACCCTGACCCTTAACCCCTGACCCCTAACCCGATACTGCAGGAAAGGGATTACAGGTACAGTACACCGTTAATCAAAATGTATTTATAAAGCCCTTTTTACATCACAAAGAGCAGTAACCTGGCCTAGACCACCTAGAGCAGTAACCTGGCCTAGACCCCAAAGAGCAGTAACCTGGCCTAGACCACCTAGAGCAGTAACCTGGCCTAGACCCCAAAGAGCAGTAACCTGGCCTAGACCACAAAGAGCAGTAACCTGGCCTAGACCACAAAGAGCAGTAACCTGGCCTAGACAACAAAGAGCAGGAACCTGGCCTAGACCCCAAAGAGCAGTAACCTGGCCTAGACCACCTAGAGCAGTAACCTGGCCTAGACCCCAAAGAGCAGTAACCTGGCCTAGACAACAAAGAGCAGTAACCTGGCCTAGACAACAAAGAGCAGGAACCTGGCCTAGACCCCAAAGAGCAGTAACCTGGCCTAGACCACCTAGAGCAGTAACCTGGCCTAGACAACAAAGAGCAGTAACCTGGCCTAGACAACAAAGAGCAGTAACCTGGCCTAGACAACAAAGAGCAGGAACCTGGCCTAGACCCCAAAGAGCAGTAACCTGGCCTAGACCACCTAGAGCAGTAACCTGGCCTAGACCCCAAAGAGCAGTAACCTGGCCTAGACCACAAAGAGCAGTAACCTGGCCTAGACCACAAAGAGCAGTAACCTGGCCTAGACAACAAAGAGCAGTAACCTGGCCTAGACCACAAAGAGCAGTAACCTGGCCTAGACCCCAAAGAGCAGTAACCTGGCCTAGACCCCAAAGAGCAGTAACCTGGCATACACCACAAAGAGCAGTAACCTGGCCTAGACCCCAAAGAGCAGTAACCTGGCCTAGACCCCAAAGAGCAGTAACCTGGCCTAGACCCCAAAGAGCAGTAACCTGGCCTAGACCTCAAAGAGCAGTAACCTGGCCTAGACCTTAAAGAGCAGGAACCTGGCCTAGACCTCAAAGAGCAGTAACCTGGCCTAGACCCCAAAGAGCAGTAACCTGGCCTAGACCCCAAAGAGCAGTAACCTGGTCTAGACCCCAAAGAGCAGTAACTTGGCCAAGACCCCAAAGAGCAGTAACCTGGCCTAGACCCCAAAGAGCAAACAGCATAATACATCATACATTAATTAATTGAATAGATAGATACATAGTTACACAGCTAGTTGTACTATATATACATTTATAATAGCAGACTGAGTTCTCTACAGCACTAGTACTGTCTCTCTCTCATACTATCCCCCTCTCTACTTTTCTCTCTCTCTCTCTCTCTCTCTCTCTCTCTCTCTCTCTCTCTCTCTCTCTCTCTCTGCTCTCCTTTCTCTCCCTCCCTCCTCCCTATCTCGTGTCTCTGTGGTATCTCCAGACTGCAGGCTCGTATCACCCATCGTATAGCTGAGTTGGAGAACCTCCCTGGCTCTCTGGCTGGAGACCTGAGGACCAAGGCCACCATCGAACTCAAGGCCCTCCAGCTGCTCAACTTCCAGAGACAGGTAGACTACTGGCCCGCCCTGCGGATCACACACAGGACTGTGTTGTACTGCAGCACTCCTTCGTAGCGTCTACATGACACTGTCATTACAATGACCCTTCATAACGTCTACATGACACTGTCATTACAATGACCCTTCATAACGGCTACATGACACTGTCATTACAATGACCCTTCATAACGGCTACATGACACTGTCATTACAATGACCCTTCATAACGGCTACATGACACTGTCATTACAATGACCCTTCATAACGGCTACATGACACTGTCATTACAATGACCCTTCATAACGGCTACATGACACTGTCATTACAATGACATAACAGAAGTCCTATAAACAGTCATGACTCTTTAGCTGTGTTGTGCTGTTGTAACAGTCCTGAAAACACTGGAGCCTGTTGAGACCCTCTCCCCTACAGTATTCCCACACATGATGAGGACGATGATGATGATGCATTTATATCCACATTTCTCATGCCTCCGGTCTCTTCCAACCCCACAGCTGCGCCAGGAGGTAGTGGTGTGTATGCGTAGGGACACCGCTCTGGAGACAGCTCTGGATGCGAAGGCCTACAAGAGGAGCAAGCGCCAGTCCCTACGAGAGGCTCGCATCACAGAGAAACTGGAGAAACAGCAGAAGATCGAACAGGAGCGTAAACGTCGACAGAAACACCAGGTAGACTAACACAAACCTGGGGCCGGGTTACACCTGCTTCTAGACTAAGAACTATTTACAATGGAGATTATTTGCGGGAAGTGTTGTGCTTTTCAAGGCACAATGTCAGATAACATCCTTTATGAAGTTTAGATTATTTGAACTCCTTTTATCCGCAATGAGGATATTTGGGAGAAGTATATCTCACTCTAATATATTTCACTCTTTTGCTGTTCGTCATAAAAACAGAAGTTATTAGATACATTATGTTAATCAGTAGTAGTAGTAGCAGTAGGGAAGGGGGATATCTAGTCATGTGGAACAAACGAATGCCTTCAACTGAAATGTGTCTTCCACATTTAACCCAACCCCTCTGAATCAGAGAGGTGCGGGAGAGCTGCCTTGATCGACATCCACGTCTTCGGCGCCCGGGGACCAGTGGGTTAACTGCCTTGCTCAGGATTAGAAGCAGCAGTAGTAGTAGTAGCAGCAGCCAGCTAGAAATGCTTGCTATGGGACAGAACTGAATACTGACTCTCATCTGGTCTGTCTCCAGGAGTATCTGAGCATTATCCTGGCCCACGCCAAAGACTTTAAGGAGTACCACCGCTCTATCACAGCTAAGATCCAGAAAGCCACCAAGGCCGTGGCCACATACCACGCCAACACAGAGCGCGAGCAGAAGAAGGAGAACGAGCGCATCGAGAAGGAGAGGATGAGGAGGCTGATGGTGAGGACCATTACATACATAGACAGACAGTACATATTCTTATTCACACACTTGTGTGTGTATAAAGACACACATGTGCAAACACTCATACTCTTTCCCGTACTTAGACACACACTCATGTGTATACAAAAACACACACTAATGTGGAAACACGCTCTTACAATGCACATTACTTTTCACTACTCTCTCTACTCTGATTCCCGCACACACACTCATCCGTCTCACATCAATGAGTTTTGTCTGAATATCTCCCCCACTCTCTCTCTCTCTCTCTCTCTCTCTCCCTCCCTCTCTACACCCTCTCTCCCTCCCTCTCCACCCTCTCTCCCTCTCCACCCTCTCTCTCTCTCCACCCTCTCTCTCTCTCCACCCTCTCCCTCTCTAGGCTGAGGATGAGGAGGGCTACCGTAAACTGATTGACCAGAAGAAGGACAAGCGTCTGGCCTACCTGCTGCAGCAGACGGATGAGTACGTGGCCAACCTCACTGAGTTGGTACGGGCTCACAAGCTGGTACAGGCCCTCAAAGAGAAGAAGAAGAAGAGGAAGAAGAAGAAGGTATGAGAGAGAGAGAGAGAGAGAGGTGCGACAAAGGACACATACACACATCCAATAGGTTCAGGTGCTGGACAGAAGGGGGGACGGGGACGTATGCCCATGACTGATATGTTCCTGTAGTGATTCGTTGAGACGGACACATGACAGACAAGGTTTCAACCCGACTGGGATCTCCTGAGGAATTTGTGTGTGTAGATGTGGTTGTGAGCTGTCGTCAGCACTAGTCTCTGTAGGGAGTTGATAGAGTCGGTGTGTAGATGTGGTTGTGAGTGTGATAAACACACTGATGTGTGGATGTCTTTCCTACAGAAGCTGGAGAACGCTGAGGGTCAGACTCCTGTACTGGGACCTGATGGAGAAGTGAGTGGGATATTAAACTAACGTACTGGACATTTGAGTCATTTATCAGATGCTCGTATCTAGAGAAACTTACTGTAATGAGTGCATATATGTTCATACTTTTTCATAACCAATCTACAGTACACTGTTATAGATACATCACTATGGTTACCAGTATGTTCCCTGTTGTTATACAGTACTACTAGACATAGTATTTGCCAGCACAAAAACATTCTGTGGCGTACTGCACTAGCATTGAATAGTCCCCACGATATGCAACTTTTCAGGGAAGTCAGGAACAAATACACACAGTCAGTCAGGAAAGCAAAGGCTAGCTTTTTCAAGTGGAAATTTGCATCCTGTAGCTCTAACTCCAAAAGGTTTTGGGACACTGTAAAGTCCATGGAGAATGAGAGCACCTCCTCCCAGCTGCCCCCTGCACTGAGGTTAGGAAACAATGTCACCACCGATAAATCCATGATAATCGAGAACTTCAAGAAGCATTTCTCTACGGCTGGCAATGCTTTCCTCCTGGCTACCAGAACCCCGGCCAACAGCTCCGCACCCCCGCAGCTACTTGCCCAAGCCTCCCCAGCTTCTCCTTAGCTGATATTCTGAAATAGCTGCAAAACCTGGACCTGTACAAATCATCTGGGCTAGACAATCTGGAACCTCTCTTTCTAAAATTTTCCGCCAACCATTGTTGCAACCCCTATTACTAGTCTCTTTAACCTCCTTCGTATCGCCCGAGATCCCTAAAGAAAACTGCCGCGGTCATCCCCCTCTTTGAAGGGGGTGACACTCTAGACCCAAACTGTTACAGAACTATATACATCTTGCCCTGCCTTTCAAGTCTTCGAAAGCCAAGTTAACAAACAGATCCCTGACCATTTCGAATCCCACAGTACCTTCTCCGCTGTGCAATCCAGTTTCCGTGCTGGTCACGGGTGCACCTCAGCCACGCTCAAGGTACTAAACGATATCATACCCGCCATAGATAAAAGACAGTACTGTGCAGCCGTCTTCATCGACCTGGCCAAGGCTTTCGACTTTGTCAATCACCATATTCTTATCTACAGACTCAACAGCCTTAGTTTCGCAAATTACTTCCTCGCCTGGTTCACCAACTACTTCTCGGATAGAGTTCAGTGTGTCAAATCGGACGGCCTGTTGTCCGGACCTCTGGCAGTCTCTATGAGGGTACTACAGGGTCAATTCTCGGGCCGACTCTTTTCTCTGTAAATCTCAATGATGCCGCTCTTCCTGCGGGTGATTCCTTGATCCACCTCTACGCAGACGACACCATTCTGTATACATCTGGCCCTTCTGTGTTAACAAACCTCCTAACAAGCTTCAATGCCATACAACACTCCTTCTGTGGCCTCCAACTGCTCATAAATACAAGTAAAACTAAATGAAGGCTCTTCAACCGATCGCTGCCCGCACCTGCCTACCCGACTAGCATCACTACTCTGGACGGTTCTGACTTAGAATATGTGGACAACCTCAAATACCTAGGTGTCTGGCTAGACTGTAAACTCAACAAAGCCTCATTCACTCATGCTGCCAAACATAGCCTGGTAAAATTGACTATCCTACCGATCCTCGGCTTCGGTAGTGTCATTTACAAAATAGCCTCCAACACTCTCCAGCAAACTGGATGCAGTCTATCACAGTGCCATCCATTTTGTCACCAAAGCCCCATATACCACCCACCACTGCGACCTGTATGCTCTTGTCGGCTGGCCCTCGTTACATATTCGTCGCCATACCCACTGGCTCCAGGTTATCTATAAGTCTTTGCTAGGTAAAGCTCCGCCTTATCTCAGCTCACTGGTCACCATAGCAACACCCATCAAATACAACACCTCTTTTGGCCGCCTTTCCTTCCAGTTCTCTGCTGCCAATGACTGGAACAAATTGCAAAAATCGCTGAAGTTGGAGACATATCTCCCTCACTAACTTTAAGCATCAGCTATCTGAGCAGCTTACCGATCGCTGCAGCTGTACACAGCCCATCTGTAAATAGCCCATCCAACTACCTACCTCATCCCCATATTGTTTTCATTTACTTTTTTGTTCTTTTGCACACCAGTATTTCTACTTTACACACCATCATCTGCACATCATCATCTGCAAATCTATCACTCCAATGTTAATTTGCTAAACTGTAATTACTTTGCTACTATGGACGATTTATTGCCTTACCTCCTTACTTCATTTGCACACACTGTATATAGACTTTCTATTGTGTTGTTGACTGTACTTTTGTTTATCCTATGTGTAACTCTGTGTTGTTGTTTTATGTCGCACTGCTTTGCTTTATCTTGGCCAGTATTTGTAAAGGCCAAGAATAGTATAGTTCCCCTTCAACGTCAGCATCCAGTGTTTTTCTGATTCACCCCCCTCCTCCAGCCTCTAGATGAGACGTCCCAGATGAGTGACCTACCAGTGAAGGTGATCCACGTGGAAAGTGGTAACATCCTGACAGGGGCGGACGCTCCTAAAGCTGGACAGCTGGACACATGGCTGGAGATGAACCCTGGGTACGAGGCTGGAGGAGGAGGATGAGATGGGCCTATTAGGTTTTTAGGGGTATATTTTAGAGGGGGTAAAGGTATGTTTGTGGTTGTAATACTGATGTTTTCTGCTGTTCCAGGTACGAGGTGGCCCCTCGCTCTGACAGTGAAGACAGTGGATCGGAAGAGGAGGAGGTGGGTTGGGTCATAAAAGATAGTACCCAACCATGACTAAACTCTTATTATAGAGATTACAGGATGAAAACGCTACAAGTAGGAACCAAATCAACTGAATTGGTTGAACAGTCATAAAGACTAGATCCATTCCACACTCTCTCTGTACCAAAGCTATGACCAGTCTGTCTGAGTGGTGATTGACAGGTTGTTGTTGTCCCGCCCCTGGCCTGTCATTGGCCTGTCAGGAGGAAGAGGAGGAGCCCCAGCCGGCAGTGCCTCCAGTAGTGGTCCTCCCAGTGTTAGTGGGGTTAGAGGAGAAGAAGAAGAAGATCCCAGACCCAGACAGTGAAGAAGTATCAGAGGTGGACGTACGACACATCATAGAGTGAGCACACTACAGCTGGGTCCCTATAGAGTCATAATACCCATAAAACCTAGCGGTCAAGCAGGGAAATGGTTCCAATTGTCACCATTCCTTTTTCCCACGTCAAGATTTTAGAAAGACTTAAAATTAGGGCTGTGTTTCGTGTAGGCTTACCCTGGCATGACATTTTGATAACCATGGAAACCTCTCTATCAATATTTACCCCAAAAAAATTGAATGCTAATGAGCTCCTAATGTAGCATTTTCTAATCGTAGTAAATTGAGACAAATATATTGATTAAAGTCACCTTGTCCTAGAGAGATTTACATGGTTATCAAAATGTCATGTAAGCCTACACGAAACACAGCCCTTATTTTAAGTCTTTCTAAAATTGAGACGGGATTTGACTTAAATTGTTTGGAAGGGCCCATAAGTAAGCATTTAACTGTTAGTCCACACCTGCTGTTTACAAGGCATGTGACAAATACATTTAGATTAGATTAGATGATGTGAAATGTCTGGTGTATGATTCAGGGTTGGAGTCAAAAGAAACATTGATTTTCAGTGAGGAATTGGGTGAATCTCAAACCTCTGACCTTCTCCAATGTGTTTTGAGGAGGCAAGAATAAAGGTTACAAGGAGACACAATTGAGATTCACCTGTTGTGCACTCCTGCCTACACATGGGATTTATTTAAATAAGCCATAAAGACAGAAATGCCTACAATTCAGGTTTGGGGTCAAACGTTCCATTTAATATTCAGTGAGAAATTGACCCTAATGCTGTTTTGCTGACTTGCAAATCCTTATCAATGACGGAGTGAATTTTCCAGCTAAAGATGCTGATCTCTCATAGCGCTAGATTTTTTTTCTTTTTTTAAACTTACTTTATAGGACTTACTTTATAGGACTCATGCCAATATGTAATAATAAATAATAATACATTGAATTTATAACACGTTTTACATTGAAAAACTATCTCAAAGTGCTACAGTGATTGCATTCAAGCCATTCAGCCACTGATATTGTTTCTTCCCTGGTTCCGTCCCTAGGCACGCTAAACAGGATGTGGATGATGAGTATAACAGTGCAGAGGCAGCGTTCGCTCGGGGACTCCAGTCTTACTACGCTGTGGCCCATGCTGTCACTGAGAGAGTGGAGAAACAGTCCACGATACTCATCAACGGACAACTGAAACAGTACCAGGTGAAGCAGCACTGACAAGAGGCTGAATAAGCCTGAGAAGTGACATTTCCTTTCTTAAGTCATTAGAAGAGACCCAGGCCAACCTGTACAATTTTGGCTGGCTGACATTGTCCTTTGTCTTCCTCTGTTGATTCTCTCTCCTCTCTCCTCTTCCTCTCCTTGTCTCTCTCCTCTTTCTTTCCTTGTCTGTCCTTTCCACTCAAACTGTTTGTCCCTCCCTCCCTCAGATTAAAGGTCTGGAGTGGCTGGTGTCTCTCTACAACAACAATCTGAATGGTATCCTGGCTGATGAGATGGGACTAGGAAAGACCATCCAAACCATCGCTCTCATCACGTACCTGATGGAGAACAAACGAGTCAACGGACCTTTCCTCATCATAGTACCGCTCTCGTGAGTACTGTACCGCTCTGCCACGCACGGAGAACCATGGCTTCAATTACAATTAAACTTTAAAGGGACATTACACTCCAAAATCAATCCCGTTTTCAAGACCCCAACATTGGTCGTATGTTGAGCTACTGTAAGTCCGTGTCACAGGCCGTTTTGTAGATTCAGCGATGTGCCACAGTCCAAAATGAATGGAAGACAGAAGCTCCACATCATTTCCAGATTTCCTGTGCTTATTTTATCCATTCATTTGTGGTTGACGGACAAGTATATAGCTGGGTATACACAACTGATGGTGTGGGACTTTTGAAGAGTACTGTCCCTTTAATTGTAACTGTATTCATAGTACACTTAACGTGACTGTCATACATGATATGATGGAGTACAGTACTAATGAGAGGGAAACAATGATCCGGAGAGAGGGGTGGGTAAAGTTTGGTACAGTCGCATAATTAAAAAGTCATAATTAAAATAGAAATAGAATAGTAATATATATATATATATGTATCTATCGCTATGGGTACAGTGCTATTTGTTTGCTTAGGTAAGTTTGGCCCTCTGTTTTCCTCTCTTCTCACATTGACAGAACTCTCTCTAACTGGGTGTATGAGTTTGACAAGTGGGCTCCGTCTGTAGTGAAAGTCTCCTACAAGGTGAGTTGGAGCAGCTAACCTTCCGCCAACTATATGGTAACCATGGAAACACTGATTACTTGGGGTCCTGAAATACAGCCATATGGGCGACCGTGTGGAAGCCTGTCTATAATGCATTCAAATCAAAAGTGTATCACTTGCAGCCAGAGCAACAACAACTAGGCCTATTATGAATACAAATGTAATGTCACGCCATTCTAGTAATTATTCATTTAATTAATTCATTAATGTCAAGTTAAATCCGAGTTCCTGTCCTTCATGTTGTCTCTGTAGGGTTCCCCTCAGGCCAGAAGGGCCTTCATCCCCCAGCTACGCAGCGGCAAGTTCAACGTTCTCCTCACTACCTATGAGTACATCATCAAGGATAAACAGGTCCTAGCCAAGGTAACACACTGACACACACTCTACCTCCAGCGTGATTCTGAACAACTCTCACCATGACCATTTGACTGATGACCTATACACCCTCTTTCTGTCTTCTCGTACTCCCCAACCCTCTTTCTCCCCCTCTCTCTCTCTCTCTCTCTCTCCTCCTCCTCCTCCTCCTCCTCCTCCTCCTCCTCCACTCCCTCTCCTCCCACAGATCCGGTGGAAGTACATGATCGTGGACGAGGGCCACCGGATGAAGAACCACCACTGTAAGCTGACCCAGGTCCTCAACACCCACTACCTGGCCCCCAGGAGAGTTCTCCTAACTGGGACACCGCTCCAGAACAAGCTGCCTGAGCTCTGGGCCCTGCTCAACTTTCTCCTGCCCACCATCTTTAAGAGCTGCAGTACCTTTGAACAGTGGTTCAATGCACCATTCGCTATGACTGGAGAGAAGGTGAGTTTTTTTTAGCTGAAACAAGTTGAGAAATGCTATATAAACTGAGGAAAAATATGAACGCAACATGTAAAGTGTTGGTCCCATGTTTCATGAACAGAAATAAAAGATCCCAGAAAGTGTATTTCTCTCACATTTTGTGCACAAATTTGTTTACATCCCTGTTAGTGAGCATTTCTCCTTTGCCAAGATAATCCATCCACCTGACAGGTGTGGCATATCAAGAAGCTGATTAAACAGCATGATCATTACACAGGTGCACGTTGTGCTGGGACTTGAAAATGTGCAGTTTTGTCACACAACACAATACCACAGATGTCTCAAGTTTTGAGGGAGTGTGCAGGGAGTGTGCAATTGGCATGCTGACAGCAGCAATGTCCACCAGAGCTGTTGCCAGAGAATTTAATGTTAATTTCTCTACTATAAGCCACCTCCAACGGCGTTTTAGAAAATTTGGCAGTATGTCCAACCGGCCTCACATTGTTAATGTTGTAAATTACTATTGTAGCAGGAAACTATTGGCAGTTCCTCTGTCCAGTGTCTGTGTTCTTTTGCCCATCTTCATCTTTTATTTTTATTGGCCAGTCTAAGATAAGGCTTTTTCTTTGCAACTCTGCGTAGAAGGCCAGAATCCCGGAGTCGCCTCTTCACTGTTGACATTGAGACGGGTGTTTTGCGGGTACTATTTAATGAAGCTGCCAGTTGAGGACTTGTGAGGCGTCTGTTTCTTAAACTAGACACTCTAATGTACTTGTCCTCTTGCTCAGTTGTGCACCGGGGCCTCCCACTCCTCTTTCTATTCTGGTTAGAGACAGTTTGCGCTGTTCTGTGAAGGGAGTAGTACACAGCATTGTACAAGATCTTCAGTTTCTTGCCATTTCTCGGAACAAGAATAGACTGACGAGTTTCAGAAGAAAGGTCTTTGTTTCTGGCCATTTTGAGCCTGTAATCGAACCCACAAATGCTGATTCTCCAGATACTCAACTAGTCTAAAGAAGGACAGTTTTATTGCTTCTTTAATCAGAACAACAGTTTGCAGCTGTGCTAAGATAATTGCAAAAGGGTTTTCTAATGATCAATTAGCATTTTCAAAATGATAAACTTGGATTAGCTAACACAATATGCAATTGGAACACAGTGGTAATGGTTGCTGATAATGGGCCTCTGTACGCCTATGTAGATATTCCATTACAAATCAGCCGTTTCCAGCTACAGTAGTCATTTACAACATTAACAATGTCTACACTGTATTTCTGATCAATTTGATGTTATTTTAATGGACAAAAAATGTGCTTTTCTTTCAAAAACAAGGACATTTCTAAGTGACCCCAAACTTTTGAACAGTAGTGTACCTTTAGTCATTTGTATACATTTCGTTCTCTTCTTCTCTCCAGGTGGATCTAAATGAAGAGGAGACCATCCTGATTATCCGTCGCCTCCACAAGGTGCTCCGCCCCTTCCTGTTACGCAGGCTCAAGAAGGAAGTAGAGGCTCAGCTACCGGAAAAGGTATAGTACGTCTCTCCATCTTCACATTTCTTTTAAATACAAACTCATGTTCACAGCTTTCTTCAGTATCTTGTCCGTTGGGTGTCCTCTTACCTATGTTGTCAAGTATTTTTTAGCTGCATAATATCTTCATTCTGTGGTTTTAATTGATTGATTGGTTTATAGATCTCTCTCTCACTGCGTCTCTCTCTCGCTATGTCTCTCTCTCTCTCGCTTTGTCTCTCTCTCTCTCTCTCTCTCTCTCTGTCTCTCTCTCTCTCTCTGTCTCTCTGTCTCTCTGTCCTCCAGGTGGAGTATGTAATAAAGTGTGATATGTCAGCGCTCCAGAGGGTTCTGTACAGACATATGCAGGCCAAGGGAGTCCTACTGACAGACGGCTCTGAGAAGGACAAGAAGGTGAGAAGGAATAACTCAAGTTCTTTGTCCAAAACATACAGTTTGTAAAATATGCTTTTTTTTAGATCATATTCTGTATATATGAATATGTGTAAGAAGCTTTTTGATTATATTGCAAGGTGAAATAATTATAAAATGTACAAGGCAGTGTTAGTTTAGTCTTGTTTTAAAAACATTCTCACATGCCTCACTTCCATAAATTCAAAGCTTGTGGTGGCTAAAGTCAGCTGACGTAGTTGCAGTTTAAAGAAAACAGATTAGTTTCATATACTATTTTCATAGTGAGGAACCATCTAACATCAAGTGGTAAAATCCTGAACTCCTCCTGTAATATCTGTGTGTCTATTGTATGGTAAATCCTCCTGTAATATCTGTGTGTCTATTGTATGGTAAATCCTCCTGTAATATCTGTGTGTCTATTGTAGGGTAAATCCTGAACTCCTTCTGTAATATCTGTGTGTCTATTGTAGGGTAAATCCTCCTGTAATATCTGTGTGTCTATTGTAGGGTAAATCCTGAACTCCTCCTGTAATATCTGTGTGTCTATTGTAGGGTAAATCCTCCTGTAATATCTGTGTGTCTATTGTAGGGTAAATCCTGAACTCCTCCTGTAATATCTGTGTGTCTATTGTATGGTAAATCCTCCTGTAATATCTGTGTGTCTATTGTAGGGTAAATCCTGAACTCCTCCTGTAATATCTGTGTGTCTATTGTAGGGTAAATCCTCCTGTAATATCTGTGTGTCTATTGTAGGGTAAATCCTGAACTCCTCCTGTAATATCTGTGTGTCTATTGTAGGGTAAATCCTCCTGTAATATCTGTGTGTCTATTGTAGGGTAAATCCTGAACTCCTCCTGTAATATCTGTGTGTCTATTGTAGGGTAAATCCTCCTGTAATATCTGTGTGTCTATTGTAGGGTAAATCCTGAACTCCTACTGTAATATCTGTGTGTCTATTGTAGGGTAAATCCTGAACTCCTCCTGTAATATCTGTGTGTCTATTGTAGGGTAAATCCTGAACTCCTCCTGTAATATCTGTGTGTCTATTGTAGGGTAAATCCTGAACTCCTCCTGTAATATCTGTGTGTCTATTGTAGGGTAAATCCTGAACTCCTGTAATATCTGTGTGTCTATTGTAGGGTAAATCCTGATCTCCTCCTGTAATATCTGTGTGTCTATTGTAGGGTAAATCCTGAACTCCTGTAATATCTGTGTGTCTATTGTAGGGTAAATCCTGATCTCCTCCTGTAATATCTGTGTGTCTATTGTAGGGTAAATCCTCCTGTAATATCTGTGTGTCTATTGTAGGGTAAATCCTCCTGTAATATCTGTGTGTCTATTGTAGGGTAAATCCTGAACTCCTCCTGTAATATCTGTGTGTCTATTGTAGGGTAAATCCTGAACTCCTCCTGTAATATCTGTGTGTCTATTGTAGGGTAAATCCTGAACTCCTCCTGTAATATATGTGTGTCTATTGTAGGGTAAATCCTGAACTCCTGTAATATCTGTGTGTCTATTTTAGGGTAAATCCTCCTGTAATATATGTGTGTCTATTGTAGGGTAAATCCTCCTGTAATATCTGTGTGTCTATTGTAGGGTAAATCCTGAACTCCTCCTGTAATATCTGTGTGTCTATTGTAGGGTAAATCCTGAACTCCTCCTGTAATATCTGTGTGTCTATTGTAGGGTAAATCCTGAACTCCTGCAATATCTGTGTGTCTATTGCAGGGTAAATCCTCCTGTAATATCTGTGTGTCTATTGTAGGGTAAATCCTGAACTCCTCCTGTAATATCTGTGTGTCTATTGTAGGGTAAAGGAGGTACCAAGACTCTGATGAACACCATCATGCAGTTGAGGAAAATCTGTAACCATCCCTACATGTTCCAACAGATAGAGGTACAGTGGGAATACACACGCACGCACGCACGCACACACACACACACACACACACGCACACACACAGATAGAGGTACATACAGTGGGAGTATACTTTCTATTGATGACCTAATCCCACCACAATTCTGAATTTGTTCACAGGAATCTTTCTCTGAGCATTTAGGATTTTCCGGAGGGATAGTGAGTGGGTAAGTGCATAAGTCGATTGAGAGTAATTTTCACAACAACGACCCGAAATGCTTTCACTCTATTGGCCTGGTTGTGTTCTCTCTCTGCCCCTAGTCTTGACCTGTACCGAGCCTCGGGGAAGTTTGAGGTGCTGGACCGTATCCTGCCCAAGCTGAGGGCCACCAACCACAAGGTGTTGTTGTTCTGTCAGATGACCTCGCTCATGACCATCATGGAGGACTACTTCGCCTACCGCAACTTCAAGCACCTGCGTCTGGACGGTACGGTGTGTGTGTGTGTGTGTGTGTGTGTGTGTGTGTGTGTGTGTGTGTGTGTGTGTGTGTGTGTGTGTGTGTGTGTGTGTGTGTGTGTGTGTGTGTGTGTGTGTGTGTCTCGGTATCAGAACTGGGTTCAAATAGTTACTTGCCGTCTTTTCTAATACATGCCTGGTGCAATGGAACAAATGGTACAAAACCCACCCATCTGGCATTCCATAAAGACTCAATCATACTCAACGTATTTTATAGTCTAGAAAAGAAATACTCTTTGAACCCATGTCTGCTACTCATATGATACAAAATCAAAGTTGGGATTTCTGTCTCTCTTAGATGCTGTGTTTTACTCATCCACTTCCCTCTCCCCTCCTCCCTCCCTCCGCCCCCCTCTCCCTCCCTCCGCCCCCCTCTCCCTCCCTCCAGGCACCACCAAAGCAGAAGACAGGGGCATGCTGTTGAAGGCGTTTAACGACCCAGCCTCCCAGTACTTCATCTTCCTGCTCAGTACCAGAGCCGGCGGGCTGGGCCTCAACCTGCAGTCAGCTGACACCGTGGTCATCTTCGACTCTGACTGGAACCCTCACCAGGTAGGGGGAGTAACACACACACACAACCCCTAAGGGATTGGCTGGAGCCCACAGCAGGTAGGGGGAGTAACACACACACACAACCCCTAAGGGATTGGCTGGAGCCCACAGCAGGTAGGGGGAGTAACACACACACAACCCCTAAGGGATTGGCTGGAGCCCACAGCAGGTAGGGGGAGTAACACACACACACAACTCCTAAGGGATTGGCTGGAGCCCACATCAGGTACACTTAGTAGTGTTAGTAGTTGAAGTCATATTTTAACATTACTTGAGTGAGTATTCAGTTAGAAGTACAAAATATCCCACTGAACTTACCATGTTAAATCTAGAATCAGCCTCCTATTTCGCAACGAAGCATCCTTCACTCATGCTGCCAAACATACCCTTGTAAAACTGACCATCCTACCAATCCTCAACTTTGGCGATGTCATTTACAAAATAGCCTCCAATACCCTACTCAACAAATTGCATGCAGTCTATCACAGTGCCATCCGTTTTGTCACCAAAGCCCCATATACTACCCACCATTGCAACCTGCACGCTCTCGTTGGTTGGCCCTCGCTTCATACTCGTCGCCAAGCCCACTGGCTCCATGTCATCTACAAGACCCTGCTAGGTAAAGTCCCCCCTTATCTCAGCTCGCTGGTCACCATAGCATCTCCCACCTGTAGCACACGCTCCAGCAGGTATATCTCTCTAGTCACCCCCAAAACCAATTCTTTCTTTGGCCGCCTCTCCTTCCATTTCTCTGCTGCCAATGACTGGAACGAACTACAAAAATCTCTGAAACTGGAAACACTTATCTCCCTCACTAGCTTTAAGCACCAACTGTCAGAGCAGCTCACAGATTACTGCACCTGTACATAGCCCACCTATAATTTAGCCCAAACAACTACCTCTTTCCCTACTGTATTTATTTATTTATTTTGCTCCTTTGCACCCCATTATTTTTATTTCTACTTTGCACATTCTTCCACTGCAAAACTACCATTCCAGTGTTTTACTTGCTATATTGTATTTACTTTGCCACCATGGCCTTTTTGCCTTTACCTCCCTTATCTCACCTCATTTGCTCACATCATATATAGACTTGTTTATACTGTATTATTTGTATGTTTGTTTTACTCCATGTGTAACTCTGTGTTGTTGTATCTGTCGAACTGCTTTGCTTTATCTTGGCCAGGTCGCAATTGTAAATGAGAACTTGTTCTCAACTTGCCTACCTGGTTAAATAAAGGTGAAATAAAATCAAAATAATAAATGTTAGTATTGACATGCCACCATGGGCCAGATACTAACTGAATCACTGCCATCGGAATATGAACTACGAATGTCTTAACGATTCAGCCCAAAGTATCCTACCGTATTCTAACCACCTCCCCTCCCTCTCTCTCTCCAAAGTATCCTACCGTATTCTAACCACCTCTCCTCCCTCTCTCTCTCCAAAGTATCCTACCGTATTCTAACCACCTCTCCTCCCTCTCTCTCTCCAAAGTATCCTACCGTATTCTAACCACCTCTCCTCCCTCTCTCTCTCCAAAGTATCCTACCATATTCTAACCACCTCTCCTCCCTCTCTCTCTCCAAAGTATCCTACCGTATTCTAACCACCTCTCCTCCCTCTCTCTCTCCAAAGTATCCTACCGTATTCTAACCACCTCTCCTCCCTCTCTCTCCAGGACCTGCAGGCCCAGGACCGCGCGCACCGCATCGGCCAACTGAACGAGGTCCGCGTCCTGCGTCTCTGCACCGTCAACTCCGTAGAGGAGAAGATCCTGGCGGCGGCCAAGTACAAACTCAACGTGGACCAGAAGGTCATCCAGGCCGGCATGTTTGACCAGAAGTCATCGAGCCACGAGCGCCGTGCCTTCCTGCAGGCTATCCTGGAGCACGAGGAACAGGACGAGGTCGGGGCCCCGGGCGGCGTGTGGAAGTCTGGGGGGTCTTGGGTGGGTGTGACCGACGAAAGCCCGGAACTCCCACACCCTCAGAATTCCCACGCTGCCCACTGACACACCTACCTCTCTCCGTTGTACTGTTCTTCCCTCTTCCTCTTTTTCATCCGTTATACCTCTCTCTCTCTCTCTCTCTCTCTCTCTCTCTTTCTCTCTCTCTTTCTCTCTCCCTCTGTCTCTCTCTCTCTCTCTCTCTCTCTCTCTTTCTCTCTCTCTTTCTCTCTCTCGCTCTCTCTCTCTCTCTCTGTCTGTCTTTCTCTTTCTTTCTTTCAATCCCTCTTTCTTCTTTTCACCACTCTCTTTCTCTCTCACACATTTTGTCCGTTGTGTATTTGTCTTCGGTGGACAAACACAATGTGGATTGTATTTCATCTACACTTCTTTTGAATGCTAATAGTGTTTTAAAGACTTTACATGTTGTGTATATTGACCCATTCCTTGATGTTGTCACAGAGCTCTTCTTTACAGAGTGGTGGATTAGATAGTCTGGTCCCAGACCTGTTTGTTCTGTCTGACAATTCCTCTTGTCATTGGTCATATGGTCACAAACAGATCTGGAACCAGGCTAGAGTGGATAGAGCTTTAGCTTTGCTCATGTCCTCCTGTCCTGCTGTGTGTTGTGTCTGTCTGTCTATTGATGTGTGTTTGACCGCTCAGGAGGAGGACGAGGTGCCAGACGATGAGACGGTCAACCAGATGATCGCCAGGAGCGAGGAGGAGTTTGACCACTTCATGGTTAGTTAGTGTCTGTTGGTCATCGTGGTAATTTCTCTGGGTCAATGTATCAAGGGCCAATCCATAATCTAGACATACAATGATGCAGAATACTCTGTTCTTTTCTCTTCCTACTACCTTACACCTTCGTTTCCTCTTTCTCCTCTCCTCCCTCTACCTCTGTCTTCTCCTCTCTCCTGCCCCTTCTCCTGGTCTCTATCTCCCCCTCCAGCGTATGGACCTGGACAGGAGGCGTGAGGACGCTCGGAACCCCCGCCGTAAGCCCCGTCTGATGGAGGAGGACGAGCTGCCCACCTGGATCATGAAGGATGACGCAGAGGTGGAGAGACTCACCTGTGAGGAGGAAGAGGAGAAGATGTTTGGGAGGGGGTCCCGCCAGCGCAAGGAGGTGGACTACAGTGACTCACTCACCGAGAAGCAGTGGCTCAAGGTTAGAGGTCAAGGATCAGATTACACTCTGGGATTGGTGTATTCATTTGATGTTGTTTATTAAGTGACAAGGTGCTCATCATGTTTGCCTCCCTCTCTCTCTTGCTCTCTCGCTTTCCCTCTCTCTCTCTCTCTCTTTCTTTCTCCCTCCCTCCCTCCCTCTTTCTCTCTCTCTCTCCCCCTCCCTCTTTCTTTCTCCCTCCAGGCCATTGAGGAAGGCACGTTAGAGGAGATCGAGGAGGAGGTGCGTCACAAGAAGACCACCCGGAAGCGAAAGCGTGACCGCGATGACCTCCCTGGCCCCTCCTCTTCCTCCTCGGGGGGCAGGCGGAGCCGGGACAAGGACGAGGACGGGAAGAGACAGAAGAAGAGGGGACGCCCCCCCGCAGAGAAACTCTCCCCCAACCCCCCCGCTCTCACCAAGAAGATGAAGAAGATAGTGGACGCTGTTATTAAATACAAAGACAGGTAAGACCGGGGCTGGTGTTCTCTTCAGCTTGCTTTGCCATTTTGACTTACATGCTGGTTGGAGCTAGCCTGGGTACCAGTTTGTTTGTGCTGTCACGCCACTCCTTGTCATGCCAAACGTGTTTGGGACCAGGCTAGGTTGGATCAAGGTGCTTGCAACACCAGAGTTGTGAGACAGATTCCCATATGGGCCACAACATGCTGCGTAACATCGGTACTACGGGCACTAACATCAGTATCTCTGGTGATGTCTTTCACAGCAGTAATGGTCGTCAGCTGAGTGAGGTCTTCATCCAGCTGCCCTCGCGCAAAGAGCTGCCAGAGTACTACGAGCTCATCCGCAAGCCTGTCGACTTCAGGAAAATCAAGGTAAATTAACACACACACACACTCTCATTCCCCCTCTAATCTCTCTCTCCCGCTCTCCTGTCTGCCCCTCCTGTAGGAGAGGATCCGTAGCCACAGATACCGTAGTCTCGGAGACCTGGAGAGAGATGTGATGCTCCTCTTTCAGAACGCACAGACCTTCAACCTGGAGGGATCACTGGTGAGACACACACACGTTACACTGGAATGAGTACACAACAACACAAGAACATCGATGACAATAGATGTAACAGCAGATGAAATAAGTGAATGACTTTGTGTGTTTATCGACTTTAGCTCACATCGTCCAGTAACTTCATTAGAGATGCTGATTACAGGAGTTGGAACTGCTCTTCCTGTATTCCCTCTTGTTACTGTATAACAATGTATCAAAGGACCAGTCCTTTTTTTGATCTACTTTTTTATTTGAATGTTTTGAAGCAGGTTAAGGCTGAATAACAATAAGCAGTGGACCAAATAACAATACCATTGTTGGAACATGTCCAACTGCGTCTGTGCATGAGCCTAAAATAGCCACATCGGTCTATCGTCTGGTTGCTGCCTCGTTCCCAGATCTACGAGGACTCCATCGTGCTCCAGTCGGTGTTCACCAGTCTGAGACAGAAGATCGAGAAGGAGGAGGACAGCGAGGGAGAGGACAGTGAGGAAGAGGAGGAGGACCTGGACGAAGGCTCCGAGTCAGAGTGTGAGTCATCACTGAAGAAAGGAAGTAAGGAACGAAGAAGCACAGGAAGGAAGAAGGAAAAAATATATATATTGAGAAAAATAAAGAATGAATGAAAGAGAGAGAAAGAACGATTAAACCAGCCACCTCTGTGACCTTGCAATAAACTGTGTTGTGTTGATCCTGTGGTGTGTGTGTGTGTGTGTGTGTGTGTCCATCCTCTAGCCCGCTCAGTGAAGGTGAAGATCCGTCTGGGACGGAGAGAGAAGAGTAGTGACCGGGGGAAGGGTAGGAGACGTCTGGGACGCACCCGAGCCAAACCTGTAGTCAGCGACGACGACACTGAAGAGGAGCAGGAGGAGGTGAGGGGAGAGGAGGTGTGTGTGTGTTTGCACCTTCCATCTTTGATGTTTTGTTTTATAATCCCTCTGCAAAAATGTGTTGCACATATTGTGCATGGCACCCAGAAATATCCCCCCCTCTCTCTCTCTCTTTATGTTTCTGTCTCTCTCCTGTTCCACCTCTCACAGGAACGCTCCCCCAGTGGCACAGATGAAGAATCCTAAATGGAAACTAGCTACTTACTCCAACTCTACTTCCATTATTACCAGGTTTTGTTCAACTCCATTTCATATCTACTTGGGACTGGGGGATTTCACTTAATATTGATGCCAACTCTCTCCCTGTTATGTACATTAGCACAGCTTTCATAACAACTACTGGACCTGAAGCACTGCTTAGGTGTGGAAAATAGACTAATTCTGCCTCATACTGTTAGTCGATCTAAACAACCTTGTTAATGTAATATGTGTCAATTACTAAAAGTGTTATTTATTATGTCTGGTGTATTTTGGGGGGTAAGTTGAGGCCATATAGAGCGCCTTCAGTAAGTATGCATACCGCTTGGCTTATTCCACATTTAGTTGTGTTACAGCCTGAATTCAAAAATATTTATATATTTTTTGACACCCATCTACACAGAATACCCCATAATGACAAAGTGAAAACATGTTTTTAGAAATGTTTGCAAATCTATTGAAAATGAAATATCTAATTTACATGACTTGAATCAATACTTTGTAGAAACATCTTTGTCAGTGATTACAGCTGTGAGTCTTTCTGGGTAAGTCTCTAAGATCTTTACACACCTGGATTGTGCCACATTTGCCTTTTATTCTTTTCAAAATTCTTCAAGCTCTGTCAAAGTGGTTGTTGGTCATTGCGAGACAACCGTTTTCAGGTCTTGCCATAGATTTTCAAGTAGATGTATGTCAAAACTGTAACTCGGCCACTCAGGAACATTCACTGTCTTCTTGGTAAGTAACTCCAGTGTATATTTGGCCATGTGTTTTAGGTTATTGTCCTGCTGAAAGGTGAATTCATCTCCCAGTATTTGGTGGAAGGCAGACTGAACCAGGTTTTCCTCTAGGATTTTGACTGTTCTTAGCTGCATTGTTTCTTTTCTATCCAGAAAAACTACCCCAGTCCTTAACAATTACATTATGTAGAGTGGTACTTGGTAATGGATTTGCCTCCAAAAACATTGCATTGCTTTTCCACATTTTTTTGTAGTATTACTTTAGTGCCTTGTTGCAAACGGGATTTAATTTTATTCTGTACAGGCTTCCTTCTTTTCACTCTGTCATTTAGGTTAGTATTGTGGAGTAACTACAGTGTTGTTGATCCATCCTCAGTTTTCTATCACAGCCATTAAACTCTGTAACTGTTTTAAAATCACCATTGGCATCATGGTGAAATCCCTGAGCAGTTTCCTTCCTCTCCGGCAACTGAGCTAGGAAGGACGCCTGTGTCTTTGTATCGACTGGGTGTATTGATACACCATCCAAAGTGGTATTAATAACTTCCCCATGCTAAAGGGGATATTCAAAGTCTGCTTTTTTATTTTATTTTTACCCATCTACAAATAGGTGCCCTTCTTTGCTAGGCATTGAAAAACCTCCCTGGTCTTTGTGGTTGAATCTGTGTTTGAAATTCACTGCTCGACTGAGGGACCTCACAATTATCTGAATGTGTGGGGTACAGAGAGGGGGTAGTTATTCAAAAATCATGTTAAACCCTATTATTGAACACAGAGTGAGTCCATGCAACTTATTATGTGACTTGTTAAGCACATTTTACTCCTGAACGTATGTATGCTAGCCATAACAAAGGGGTTGAATATTTATAGACTCAAGACAATTCAGCTTTTAATTTCTTATTAATAAAACATTTATAATCCACTTTGACATTATGGGGTATTGTGTGTAGATCAGTGACACAAAATCAATTTTAAATTCAGGCTGTCACAACCAAATGTGGAAAAAATCAAGGGGCGTGAATTCTTTCTGAAGACACTGTAGGTGTGTGTTAATCGTCTATTTTGACAGAGGCCTTCTGTTAGAATTGCCACCGTTTCTTTCTGTGGTGGTTCTAGGAATCTGTGTACATTTGAGCAAGGCTCCGTCCTAAACTGACTTGAGTTGAAATGGAATTGACCCCAAGCTAAAACTGACATACAGTACCTGTCCATGTATTATACCATAACTCGCCCAGTAACTGCACCAGAGCTGCTGCTTACAGTAGTTATTACTATACTATTACAATACACTCTGTTATTACTGATGATTGTATAACGATTAATTAAGGGGCAAATCCTAACTTCCATTTAGGTCAAATTTTCACTTAGTCTCACTTAGGCCTGGATTCAATCCAGAAGCGTGGATGATCCTCGTTATAGCGCACTTGACATTTAAAGGTAATTCCCGATTGAGCCTACATAGGCAGCATTTACCGTGAATGCGGTCTCTGCCAACACGGAAATGTTGCCTTTCAAAGGTGCATAGCCGGAAAGGGCCAATCGAATGAAATGTATCCCAAAGTCTCCCATTGACGTCAATGCTGACCACGTGAAAATTATATTTAAATGGGAGTTAAGTTTGCCCCTAAGTATTAATAATACATTTAAGTTATGTAGCAGTACGTGAAATTTCAAATGCTTCTATTTGGATGTTGTGCTGCTTTCCTAGCGTAGCTAAACAAAATGTCAGACTGTTTGAATCTACTTTTTTGCACATTTTCTTCCATGTTTGTTGTTTTTAAGATGACGGACCAGAGGGACAGTAGTTCTTCTCTGTATTCATGTACGGCTCATGGCGGTACGGTGTTAGATATCTATGGTTATGTCATTCTAGAGATGCATGTATACACTGAGTGTACAAAACATTAGGACCACCTTCCTAATATTGGGTTGCGTCTCCTGTTGCCCTCAGAACAGTTTCAATTCGTTGGGGCATGGACTCTATAAGGTGTTGAATGCATTCTACAGGGATGCTAGCCCTTGTTGACTCCAATGCTTCCCACAGTTGTGTCAAGTTGGCTGGATGTCCTGTGGATGGTGGACCATTCTTGATACATATGGGAAACTGTTGAGCGTGAAAAACCCAGCAGCGTTGCAGTTCTTGACACACTCAAACCGGTGCACCTGGCACTTACTACCATACCCCGTTCAAAGGCACTTAAATATTTTGTCTTGTCCATTCACACTCTGAATGGCACACACACACAATCTATGTCTCAATTGTCTGAAGGCTTAAAAGTCCTTCTTTAACCTGTCTCCTCCCCTTCATCTACACTGATTGGAGTGGATTTAATAAGTGACATCAACAAGAGATCATAGCTTTCACCTTGATGCACCTGGTCAGTCTGTCATAGATAGAGCATGTGCTCTTAATGTTGTGTATACTCAATGTATGTGTGTAGAATACAATCCAATGTACTGTATTTTCTTTCACATGACAAAGTTAATGTTATGAGTAGGTCTGAGCGTTTTGTGCAATTATGTGACATGCCTGGATTTGAACCTTTTATTTAAAGCTTTTTCATCAAACTGTCCTCTTTTACTTTCATGTCATATAGGTCAGGGCCATCCTACGTCAATTGCTTCGATTTTTGGTGTAATTATCATTTGTAGAAAAGGTTTTAGATACAAGATAAATGATTGCGCAAAACACAGGGCCCTAGAAGAGTTATCAACCGAAGCGGCAGTATTCGACTCCCTCATTCGATGTTGGGGAGCTCTGTATCGTGTTGTCATTCACTGGATCTTCAAGACTACAATACACTACAGTAAGGAAACCATTAAGATATATAGGCTGCAGTATTCATATTCAATTTCTTGTAAAGAAACGTGATGATTTCAATTTGATTTCAGATCTACAGGTAATTGTGCTTAGTGCATGATGGTGTAATGGCAGATCTTGTCCACAGTGAGGCGATCTCACTCAAACCTTCCAAGCAGCCTTTCCCAGCTGAACTGAGGTGTGTTCTTATCTTATTAGTAGACTAGATAGGTCAGATAGATCTTTTGTTAATGCCTTTTTATTTCTTCTGTGATCCTTCTTCCGTCTCAGTCTGAGTGAATGAGTGTGTGTGTGTGTGTGTGTGTGTGTGTGTGTGTGTGTGTGTGTGTGTGTGTGTGTGTGTGTGTGTGTGTGTGTGTGTGTGTGTGTGTGTGTGTGTGTGTGTGTGTGTGTGTGTTAGTGGGCTATTTTGACAGAGGGTGTATGACTTGGAAGGGTTTCTCTCTGACAGAGAAACAGTGATGCGAAGAACACTTCTTGACAGGTCAACCTCAACCAAAAACACATTTTATGTTATTCCACAGACACAAACTCTCATCATCAAGAGGTTGCAAGAGGTCCATTTAAGGTCAGGTGACTCAGGTCAATTAATTCATGTCTTTCTATCTAACCTGTTTAAACAACATGGAATACGCCAATCAGAACTGATGTTTATTTTTGAGGCACATTGGGTGGATTGGGGCACCAGGCAAAGGCCCGTCACCTCATTGGGAAAAAGCTAGTAGGGAGCAGCAGCCTTCTCAAATAGAACAGTTTAGGGCACTGGTTTATTTATTTTTTAGCTAGGATTTTTAGCCCATAGATGTTGTTGTAATGTTTGAGTCACTCAAATATCACATGAATAAACATTAGACATGGCAAAATGTATATAATTGCAAAAAGAATTAGCTTTAAACTGCTAAATGTTCTCTCTGCCAACAAGAGGGGTGTGAACAGTTTGAAATAGACGTGCAGCGTGCGTACGGTGGGCGGGATGTTCCCCCAATGGGACCTGAGTGAAAACGTTTGGGAACCACTGATTTAGGGGGTTAGAAATCAATTCCGATGCCACCGTGATGTAGACTAGAATAGCATTCTGGAGATATTTGGGCATTTATACCAATAGAAGGGGGACGCAAACTCTTTTTTTGTTGAATGTTAAATGAAGCAGCCAATAGAAGAGCGGACGCGTGATGGCGGTAGGCTATAACAGTTATTTATTCAGACCCATAACCATTCAATCTTCGTGAAGAGAAAACCTTCTGAATCTAATTCTAGTTCTATATTATACAAGGATGTCATAGGAATGATGAAGATAAGGACATCCAAACTTATTTCCTTTAACTGTTGAAAGCGAGAAAGGAATGAAGCAACATTGGAGCGAGAAAGAGGGGGTAGGCTAATAACATTAGGGGAAATATTATGAAAGGAATGAAGCAACATTGGAGTGAGAAAGAGGGGGTAGGCTAATAACATTAGGGGAAATATTATGAAAGGAATTGACACGTCAGTTTACTATTATTATAGGCCCTATTATATTTCAACATTTAAATCCAATTTGCTAGCCTATACTTGTAACTTTGTAGGCCGCATGTGCTGCACCAGAATCACATGTTCTCTTATGCTTTATCATGGTTTGAACGATATGTATAATTCCAGTCCGTATTATACACTACAGTAATACAGTTCACACTCAAAAATGAGTCTATTGGAGCTAATTTCAGGTATTTACCCAAGAGAGCATATTGCTAGCTACATCTATGGGCGTTTATGTTTTTTCTGTTGTGCGAAGCCTTTGTACATCATATACAGTGCTTTCCCGAATGTATTCAGACCCCTTGACTTTTTCCACATTTTGTTGCTTTACAGCCTCATTCTAAAATTGATTACATTATTTTGTTCTCATCAATCTACACACAATACCCCATAATGACAAAGCAAAAACAGGTTTAGACATTTTTGCAATTCTATTGAAAATGAAATACAGAAATACACTGCTCCAAAAAATAAAGGGAACACTAAAATAACATCCTAGATCTGAATGAATGAAATATTCTTAAATACTTTCTTCTTTACATAGTTGAATGTGCTGACAACAAAATCACACAAAAATTATCTATGGAAATCAAATTTATCAACCCATGGAGGTCGGGATTTGGAGTGACACAATTAAAGTGGAAAACCACACTACAGGCTGATCCAACTTGGATGTAATGTCCTTAAAACAAGTCAAAATGATGCTCAGTAGTGTGTGTGGCCTCCACGTGCCTGTATGACCTCCCTACAATGCCTGGGCATGCTCCTGATGAGGTGGCGGATGGTCTCCTGAGGTATCTCCTCCCAGACCTGGACTAAAGCATCCGCCAACTCCTGGACAGTCTGTGGTGTTGGTGGATGGAGCGAGACATGATGTCCCAGATGTGCTCAATTGGATTCAGGTCTGGGGAACGGGCAGGCCAGTCCATAGCATCAATGCCTTCCTCTTGCAGGAACTGCTGACACACTCCAGCTACATGAGGTCTAGCATTGTCTTGCATTAGGAGGAACCCAGGGCCAACCGCACCAGCATATGGTCTCACAAGGGGTCTGAGGATCTCATCTCGGTGCCTAATGGCAGTCAGGCTACCTCTGGCGAGCACATGGAGGGCTGTGCGGCCCCCCCAAAGAAATGCCACCCCACACCATGACTGACCCACCGCCAAACCGATCATGCTGGAGGATGTTGCAGGCAGCAGAACGTTCTCCACGGCGTCTCCAGACTCTGTCACGTCTGTCACGTGCTCAGTGTGAACCTGCTTTCATCTGTGAAGAGCACAGGGCACCAGTGGCGAATTTGCCAATCTTGGGCTGTAAGCACAACCCCCACCTGTGGACGTCGGGCCCTCATACCACCCTAATAGAGTCTGTTTCTGACCATTTGAGCAGACACATGCACATTTGTGGCCTGCTGGAGGTCATTTTGTAGGGCTCTGGCAGTGCTCCTCCTGCTCCTCCTTGCACAAAGGCGAAGGTAGCGGTCCTGCTGCTGGGTTGTTGCCCTCCTACGGCCTCCTCCACGTCTCCTGATGTACTGGCCTGTCTCCTGGTAGCGCCTCCATGCTCTGGACACTACGCCGACAGACACAGTAAACCTTCTTGCCACAGCTTGCGTTGATGTGCCATCCTGGATGGGTTGCACTACCTGAGCCACTTGTGTGGGTTGTAGACTCCGTCTCATGCTACCACTAGTGAAAGCACCGCCAGCATTCAAAAGTGACCAAAACATCAGCCAGGAAGCATAGGAACTGAGAAGTGGTCTGTGGTTGCCATCTGCAGAACCACTCCTTTATTGGGGGGTGTCTTGCTAATTGCCTATAATTTCCACCTGTTGTCTATTCCATTTGCACAACAGCATGTGAAATTTATTGTCAATCAGTGTTGCTTCCTAAGTGGGCAGTTTGATGTCACAGAAGTGTGATTGACTTGGAGTTACATTGTGTTGTTTAAGTGTTCCCTTTATTTTTTTGAGCAGTGTATATGATTGGAGTACACCTGTGGTAAATTCAATTGATTCAATTGACACCTGTCTCTATAAGATCCCACAGTTTACCGTGCATGTCAGAGCAAAAATGACCTGGTCTGATTAAACCAAGATTGAACTCTTTGGCCTGAATTCCAAACGTCACGTCTGGAGGAAACCTGGCACCATCCCTACGGTGAAGCATGGTGGTGGCAGCATTATGTTGTGGGGATGTTTTTCAAGGGCAGGGATTGGGAGACAAGTCAGGATCGAGGGAAAGATGAACGGAGAAAAGTACAGAGAGATCCTTGATGAAAACCTGTTCCAGAGCGCTCAGGACCTCAGACTGGGGCGAAGGTTCACCTTCCAACAGGACAATGACCCTAAGCATACAGCCAAGACAACTCAGGAGTGGCTTCGGGACAAGTCTCTGAATGTCCTTGAGTGGCCCATCCAGAGCCTGGACTTGAACCCGATGAAACATCTCTGGAGAGACCTGATAATAGCTATGCAGCAACGCTCTCCATCCAACCTGACAGAGCTTGAGAGGATCTGCAGAGAATGGGAGAAACTACCCAAATAGACGTGTGCCAAGCTTGTAGCGTCATACCCAAGAAGACTCAAGGCTGTAATTGCTGCTGAAAGTGCTTCAACAAAGTACTGAGTAAAGGGTCTGAATACTTTTGTAAATGTGATATTTCTGTTTAAATGTTTAATAAACTAGCAAAAAAATGTTTTAACTGTTTTTGCTTTGTCATTATGGGGTATTGTGTGTAGAATGATGAGGGTGGAAACAACTATTTAATCAATTTTAGAATAAGGCTGTAACCTAACAAATGTGGTTAAGGTCAAGGGGTCTGATTACTTTCAGAAGGCACCGTGTATATATCTCACACACACACACCAGTCAAAAGTTTGGACACACCTACTAATTCAAGGGATTGTCTTTATTTGTACTATTTTCTACATTGTAGAATAATAAGTGAATACATCAAAACGATGAAATAACACATATGGAATCATGTAGTAACCAAAAACGTGTTAAACTAAATATGTTATATTCGATTCTTCAAAGTAGGCACCCTTTGCCTTGATGACAGATTTGCACACTCTTGGCATTCTCTCAACCAACAAAAAAAGAGATATCTAGCTTAAAGGAAAAATCCACCCAAAACCACTCATTCATTTAATTTACAGTGTTAAATAACACTAATATGTGAGATCAATATTTTTGGTAAACAAATGTTTCATTTTGGCATTATAATAAGGTTGGTAGCAACTGCAAAATCCATAATGCAGTGCTCTCTCTATTGGCTGACTGGCTAGTTAGCTAGCAAACGTAGCTACACACAATAATACCAAAGACAATTTCAGCATGTAAAGTAGCTAGTTAGTGCAGTTTGTTTAGGTGAGTTTGCAGCTATCAATTTAGGAGTCTAAAATCTCACCATGTTCAACCTGCAGATCGATGTCCCACAGAGTGGAGTCTGACATTCGCAACGGCAGATATACTTTTGAGGAGATGGGAAACGTTGCCCATGTTACGTCAATGGGACGCGCTCTCCTTCGAGGAGTGAATAGGAGTCTATTGGGCGCTAGCTCAAAAACCCAACATTAGCACGAATTTCGTCAACAAGAAGTACAACATTACATATATTTTCCAAGATGTGAGAATAATAGGCAAGTTTCTCGACACCGAACCTTGAGAAGGGATTGCGTGATGATTAGCTTACCAACCGCGTAACACAGCATGACAACGTGAACGCGATTGGTCGACAGTCTGCTGGTTTGGGGCGTTAATTGGATTCATTTATCCTCTCTATAATATCTCTGGCAATGGCACCATGCAATGCACCCTGGACTAGAGGCAGAATTTGACAAATGTACTAGACACTGTTAAATTACACATTTTTCGAGGTAGGAATATCACAAAAATATGATCAATGGCTCATTTGAGAGAAGACATCCTCCCGAGTTATGACATCGGCCAGTATTGAAATTTGACATGTATGATAGACGTTTCTGCCGATGTTAAAGTCTTCTTCCTGTTCACTTCCAGTGAAGCGAGAGACTTTATCTCAGTGTTACGTCATACCGTCCGGATTTCTGCCTGCTTGAACGCTTATAACTCAGATACACATGAAAACATGAAACGACGAAGGAAATTGATAGAACATCACTCAGAGATGCACAAAAACAATATAATATAAAGCATCAGTGAACCTTTCCTTTAAACTGATGATGAGTTATGGTATGGAGCCTATATTTTTGTTTCTGGTTGATGTTAAGCCACAACATTAGGTCAAAGTTCAACCTTAACTTAATTAAAAACACATTTCATGTTCGTCCACAACATGACAAGGGGTCCAAGACATTACTCACTGTCTGACTGATATAAACAACCTGGATTACACCAATCAGAACTGATGTTTATTTTTGTGGAGCATTGACAGTAGGCACAGGACAGAGAACGGTCAGTGTAGTGTGCAGTCTTTCTAGGGGGGCGAGTTGATGGCAATAGAGTGTGTGTGTGTTTTGACAGGAGCCCCAATGTTTGACTTGGAAGGGTTTCTCACTCTGGAGCCATGCTTCGAGGAACACTTCCTGACTTCTAGGAACCCCTTGTCTGGACCTCTGGAGGAACTCGCACACACACATCCAGAGCAAGTCTCAGCCAGCTGTTCACATCTGTCAAGGGGGAGGGGCGGCACGTTCATGTTCTCCCAGTTGGAGGAAGGATGGGGAGTGGGAAAGCCATGTGCATAGCTAACTCAAAGCCATGTACATAGAAAGGGTCCTAAACGTGAGTAGAACAGGTAGGGTAAACACTACCTAACTTGGAACACAAGTTGTTGTTTTGAATGTAGAGTCCTTAGGATTGCTATCTAAAGGTCACATGAAAAAGGTTATATGAAGTCAATCAATAGCCTCTGAGAAAATATGTTTTGCACTCGCACACACCAACAGGGCCAGACAAGATTAAAGCCGTCCTGTCCGTTACGAGGGATGGGGAGAGGTCCCATTTTCACAGGCCACATGAGTCTGTGTGTGAGTGCTAGTGTGTGTATGGACACAATGGTCATCACCCCTCTTGCTGTCCAAAGTATGAAGCACTTCTCAGAGTCAGAGGTCTTAAACGTTAGGCCCTAATTGGAGCAGAGTGTAGCCCTCTTCCTCCCACCCTATCCTAGCACTGGAGATGCTGTATACAGAGTACAGGGCCGTGGTGTCAGCTTCCAGTCCAACCGGCACATGGCACACTGGCTGCATCTATCAATCTATCAATGACACACACACACACACACACACACAATGTTACTTGATTGAAACCTACTGCACTGAAAACCCTGTGTTGTTAGATAATGTGATATAGGATATTGCTGGAGTGTTGCCCAGGCAGGATGTTTGGTTCCCACAAATGCTCCATGTTGCACTTTCTGTCTGAAAGCGAGATCAGTTGTCAGCCTCGGGGTTCGTTTAAGTTCAAGACTCCATTGTGTTTTATAGGAGTCAATGATTCAAATCAAACGTCATTTAAAGTGCATTTAAAATCACAACACGCGTTACAGAAGTAAAAGCAGATAGGAGCAGTGAAAGGGATGCATGAATGAACATAAAAAACACAAAGGATGTCGAAAACAATCCAATCCAAGGTGTGACAGTGGTGTGAACTACCTTGATTCAGCACCTGAGTGAGCCAACTCATCCAGCATGCAACAGTAGATAGGATGGAATGTGATGAAAATGAGTCATCGTTATCAACAAGAAGTGTAGGAAAGTAATCAATACTTCACAGTTTCTGTTGGGCAATCATTTTTGGTAACAGTAGTAGCCCTAACCCTACCTTCATGTCCACATCTTATTTTCACTGGCCAAGTGTGTATGGACACAATGGTCATCTCCACTCTTGCCGTGGCAGAGGATGAAGCACTTATCAGAGGCCTTGATAGTTAGACCTGAGATGGAGCAGAGTGTGGCCCTCCTCCCGCCCTATCCTATAGAGCTGGGCCTGAGAGTACAGCAGTGGAGGCTGCTGAGGGGAGGACTGCTCGTAATAGTGGCTGGAATGGAGTGGTATCAAATATATTCTGTAGTACCATTCCATGGACTCCATTCCAGCCATTATTATGAGCCATCCTCCCGTCAGCAGCCTCCACTGGAGTACAGGTCCGTGGTGTCAGCTTCCAGTCCAACCAGCACATCTGGCTGCATCTCTCTATCTGTCAAGGACACACAGCACATGGCCTGACTGGCTGCATCTCTCTATCTGTCAAGGACACACAGCACATGGCCTGACTGGCTGCATCTCTCTATCTGTCAAGGACACACACGCACAAAACATTCTACTGTTCAGCAGAAAACAAAATAATCACTCTCTAGGACCTACAGTGTAGACTACCACTACCCCTGTGTTTTTAGATAATGTGATACAGGATACGGCTTGAGCGTTGCTCAGTTAGGATGTTTGGTTCTTTAATGTTCTGATGTACTCTGTCTGAGAGAGACATATCCATTGTGATAGGAGCCACTGATTCATATATGTGACAGTGAACGCCTTGATTCAGCAACCAAATAATCCAGCATGCAACAGTAGATGTAATGGAAATGAGTCGTCATTATCAACATGAAGTGTAGGAATGTAATTAATACTTACAGTTTCTGTTGGGCAAGAATTTTCAGTAACAGCAGTAACACTAACCCTAGTTTCATGTCCACATCCCAGTTCAACCCTAACCCTAGCTTCATGTCCACATCCCAGTTCAACCCTAACCCTAGCTTCATGTCCACATCCTAGTTCATCCCTAACCCTAGCTTCATGTCCACATCCCAGTTCAACCCTAACCATAGCTTCATGTCCACATCCCAGTTCAACCCTAACCCTAGCTTCATGTCCACACCCCAGTTCAACCCTAACCCTAGCTTCATGTCCACATCCCAGTTCAACCCTAACCATAGCATCATCCCTAACACTAACCCTAGTTTCATGTCCACATCCCAGTTCAACAGTAACCCTAGCCTCAACACTAACCCTAGCTTCATGTCCACATCCCAGTGCAACCCTAACCCTAGCTTCATGTCCACATCCTAGGTAAACCCTAACCCTAGCTACCCTACCTAACCCTAGTTCAACACTAACCCTAGCTTCATGTCCACATCCTAGTTCAACCCTAACCCTAGCTTCATGTCCACATCCTAGGTAAACCCTAACCCTAGTTAAACCCTAACCCTAGCCTCAACCCTAACACTAACCCTAGCTTCATGTCCACATCCCAGTTCAACACTAACCTTAGATTCATGTCCACATCCCAGTTCAACCCTAACCCTAGCCTCAACCCTAACACTAACCCTAGATTCATGTCCACATCCCAGTTCAACACTAACCCTAGCTTCATGTCCACATCCCAGTTCAACACTAACCCTAGCTTCATGTCCACATCCCAGTTCAACCCTAACCCTAGCATCAACCCTAACCCTGTCCACATCCCAGTTCAACACTAACCCAAGCTTCATGTCCACATCCTAGTTCAACACTAACCCTAGCCTCAACCCTAACACTAACCCTAGTTCAACCCTAACATCAACCCTAACCCTAGCTTCATGTCCACATCCTAGTTCAACCTTAACCCTAAGCTTCATGTCCACATCCTAGTTCAACACTAACCCTATATTCATGTCCACATCCTAATTCAAACCTAACCCTAGCCTCAACCCTAACACTAACCCTAGATTCATGTCCACATCCTAGTTCAACACTAACCCTAGCCTCAACCCTAACCCTAGCTTCATGTCCACATCCTAGTTCAACCCTAAACCTAGCCTCAACCCTAACACTAACCCTAGTTCAACCCTAACCCTAACCTCAACCCTAACACTAACCTTAGTTAAACCCTAACCCTAGCCTCAACCCTAACACTAACCCTAGCTTCATGTCCACATCCTAGTTCAACACTAACCCTAGCCTCAACCCTAACACTAACCCTAACCCTAGCCTCAACCCTAACCCTAACCCTAGCTTCATGTCCACATCCTAGTTCAACCCTAACCCTAGCCTCAACCCTAACACTAACCCTAGTTAAACCCTAACCCTAGCCTCAACCCTAACACTAACCCTAGCTTCATGTCCACATCCCGGTTCAACCCTAACCATAGATTCATGTACACATCCCAGTTCAAGCCTAACCGTAGCCTCAACACTAACCCTACAACATAGTTACTATGGATACCTTAACAGGAAGTGTCAGTCAGGGAGTTGACCCACATCCACTTCCTGCTCACCTATGTTCCTTCCAGTAGAAGTCAGAATATAATGTAGTTTACAATGACAGGAAGTCACAACTATCGTAAACCATGTTTAGTTTGATAACTTAAAGGAAGTCAAGGCCATAGAGTACATTGTATAGTGAACATTTCCACTTAATAAGTTACATATTTGACCACCCATATCTAAATTGGAATAGGATGGAAGATAGTTTATTGCCCATGAACAAAAGATGACAGGGATTTGCTCTGACAATGATTAACTCAGTACACAAGTATTTCTGTTACTACTATTTGTTCTTCTTCAGTCATGCCATGCTGTATGTAGGTAGGTAATTAACGTGCCTCTTTCTATGTCAGTCTGTCTACATATATGTGTAGGTAAGGAATTAACATACACTAATTCATACACTTGTCTCTGTCATGTTAGTCTTGTGTATTTATGTATGTATTTACACTACATGATCAAAGTATGTGGACACCTGCTCATCGAACATCTCATTCCAAAATCATGGGCATTAATATGGAGTTTGTCCCCCCTTTGCTGCTATAACAGCCTCCACTCTTCTGGGAAAGCTTTCCACTAGATGTTGGAACATTGCTGCGGGGACTTGCTTCCATTCAGCCACAAGAGCATTAGTGAGGCCGGGCACTGATGTTGGGCGATTAGGCCTGGCTTGCAGTTGGCGTCCCAATTCATACGAAAGCTGTAGGATGGGGTTGAGGACAGGGCTCTGTGCAGGCCAGTCAAGTTATTCCACACCAATCTCGACAAACCATTTCTGTATGGACCTCGCTTTGTGCACGGGGGCATTGTCATGCTGAAACAGGAAAGGGCTTTCCCAAAACTTTTGCCATAAAGTTGGAAGCACAGAATCGTCTAGAATGTCATTGTATGCTGTAGCGTTAAGATTTTCTTTCACTGGAATTAAAGGGCCTAGCCCTAACCATGAAAAACAGCCCCAGACCATTATTCCTCCTCCACCAAACTTTACAGTTGGCACTATGCATTGGGGCAGGTAGCGTTCTCCTGGCATCCGCCAAACCCATATTCGTCCGTAAGACTGGCAGATGGTGAAGCGTGATTCATCACTCCAGAGAACGCGTTTCCACTGCTCCAGAGTCCAAATTTGGCGGGCTTTACACCACTCCAGTGGACACTTGGCATTGCGCATGGTGATCTTAGGCTTGTGTGTGGCTGCTCGGCCATGGAAACCCATTTCATGAAGCTCCAGACGAACAGTTCTTGTGCTGACGTTTCTTCCAGAGGCAGTATGGAACTCGGTAGTGAGTATTGCAACCGAGGACAGATGGTTTTTACACACTTCAGCACTCTGCAGTCCCGTTCTGTGAGCTTGTGTGGCCTACCACTTCGTTGCTGAGCCGTTGTTGCTGCTAGACATTACTATAACACTCCATTACTAATAACAGAACTTACAGCTGTCTGGGGCAGCTCTAGCAGGGCAACAAACTGACTTGTTGGAAAGGTGGCATCCTATGATGGTGCCACGTTGAAAGTCACTGAGCTCTTCAGTAAGGCCATTCTACTGCCAATGTTTGTCTATGAAGATTGCATGACTGTGTGCTTGATTTTATACACCTGTCAGCAACGGGTGTGGCTGAAATAGCAGAACCCACTAATTTGGAGGGGTGTCCACATACAATTATATATACAAAAGTATGTTTGTATGTACAGTATGTGTGCGTATGTGCATAAACAGATATTTATACACAGTTACACATACACTCGTCTCTGTTTTTCAACAACAGACGGGCCGCCCCTAGGTGGTAAAGGTAGGTAACAATACATCTGCCATGAGGATCCTCAACACGGGGACCCCTCAAAGGTGCATGCTTAGTCCCCTCCTGTACTCCATGTTCACCCACGACTGCATGGCCAAGCACGACTCCAACACCCTCATTAAGTTTGCGGACGACACAACGGTGGTAGAACGGATCACTGACAATGATGAGACAGCCTATAGGGAGAAGGTTAGAGACCTAGCAGTGTTGTGCCAGGAAGACAACCTTTCCCTCAACTTGATCAAGACAAAGGAGTTGATTGTGGACTAATGGAAAAGGAGTGCAGAGCTCGCCCCCATTCTCATTGAAGGGGCTGTAGTGGAGCAGGTCTAGAGCTTCAAGTTCCTTGGTGTCCACATCACCAACAAACTATCATGACAGTCGTGAAGAGGGCACGACAATGCCTATTCCCCCTCAGGAGACTGAAAAGATTTGGCATGGGTCCTCAGATCCTCAAAAATGTCTACAGCGGCACCATCGAGAGCATCTTGACTGGTTGCATCACCCACCGCCTGGTATGGCAACTGCTTGGCATCTGACTACATGGCGCTACAGAGGGTAGTGCGTAAGGCCCAGTACATCTGCTGAACAGTTAATCAAATGGCTACACGGACTATTTGCATTGGCTGGGCTTTTTTTACGCTGCTGAAACTCGCTGTTTGTTATTTATGCAGAGTCACTTTACCCCTACCTACATGTATATATTACCTCAATTACCTTGACTAACCTGTACCCCCGCACATTGACTTGGTACTGGTACCCCTTGTATATAGCCTCGTTATTGATGTTTTATTGTGTTACTTTCTTAAACGTTCATTAAGTAAACATTTTCAAAACTGCATTGTTGGTTAAGGGCTTGCAAGTAAGCAATTCACTAAGGTTGTATTCGGCGCATGTGACAAAACATTTTATATGATTTTATGTAAATCCGTCTGTGTTTGTAGGTATAGAAGGAGGAGCATGTCAGTCTTTCAACGTACAGTATGTTGGATGTTGCAGGAGGAGCTACACATGAGAAGAGTAAAATAGGTTAAGATTATGGCTGAGCTCTGTTGGCAACCCACTACTATATCTATGGTGATATACAGTTATTAAAACACTACTATATGTATGGTGATATACAGTTATTAAACCACTACTATATGTATGGTGATATACAGTTATTAAACCACTACTATATCTATGGTGATATACAGTTATTAAACCACTACTATATCTATGGTGATATACAGTTATTAAACCACTACTATATCTATGGTGATATACAGTTATTAAAACAGTACTATATCTATGGTGATATACAGTTATTAAACCACTACTATGGTACCAAAACATTTTGGTACCATTTTCCAGAGTATGTGGTGAATTAGTACAAAACTCCAAACTGGTAATACTTGTTACGCAGCCAGTCTTATATTTCAAAAACGTTAATTGTTCATTCATTTTGTTTGTAGACGTATATATATAAAAACTGTAACACTGTAACACACACTCGGCCCTTTGTTCCGGTCCCTGAAGGTGTGTGCATATGTTGAGTCATTATGGGCTTTCTGAAATATGTAATCCAGCAGCCATTTCAGCATTACAGGAAGGAATACCAGCCTGCTGCCTTAACTACCAGGAATACCAGCCTGCTACCTTAACTACCAGGAATACCAGCCTGCTACCTTAACTACCAGCCTGACCTTATACCAGGAATACCAGCCTGATACCTGATACCAGGAGTACCAGCCTGCCTGCTGACCTTAACTACCAGGAATACCAGCCTGATACCAGGAGTACCAGCCTGCTGCCTTAACTACCAGGAGTACCAGCCTGATACCTTAACTACCAGGAATACCAGCCTGATACCTTCACTACCAGGAGTACCAGCCTGAACCTTACTACCAGGAATACCAGCCTGATACCAGGAGTACCAGCCTGCTGCCTTAACTACCAGGAGTACCAGCCTGATACCTTAACTACCAGGAATACCAGCCTGATACCAGGAGTACCAGCCTGCTACCTTAACTACCAGGAATACCAGCCTGATACCAGGAGTACCAGCCTGCTGCCTTAACTACCAGGAGTACCAGCCTGATACCTTAACTACCAGGAATACCAGCCTGATACCAGGAGTACCAGCCTGCTGCCTTAACTACCAGGAGTACCAGCCTGATACCTTAACTACCAGGAATACCAGCCTGATACCAGGAGTACCAGCCTGCTACCTTAACTACCAGGAATACCAGCCTGATACCAGGAGTACCAGCCTGCTGCCTTAACTACCAGGAGTACCAGCCTGATACCAGGAGTACCAGCCTGCTACCTTAACTACCAGGAATACCAGCCTGCTACCTTCACTACCAGGAATACCAGCCTGATACCAGGAATACCAGCCTGCTGCCTTAACTACCAGGAATACCAGCCTGATACCAGGAGTACCAGCCTGCTGCCTTAACTACCAGGAATACCAGCCTGATACCAGGAGTACCAGCCTGAATCATTCACTACCAGGAGTACCAGCCTTCTACCTTCACTACCAGGAGTACCACCCTGATACCAGGGTACCAGCCTGAATCATTCACTACCAGGAGTACCAGCCTTCTACCTTCACTACTAGGAATACCAGCCTTCTACCTTCACTACCAGGAGTACCAGCCTTCTACCGTCACTACCAGGAGTACCAGCCTTCTACCTTCACTACCAGGAGTACCAGCCTTCTACTTTGAGTACCAGCCTTCTACCTTCACTACCAGGAGTACCAGCCTTCCACCTTCACTACCAGAAGTACCAGCCTTCTACCTTCACTACCAGGAATACCAGCCTTCTACCTTGAGTACCAGCCTTCTACCTTCACTACCAGGAGTACCAGCCTTCTACCTTCACTACCAGGAGTACCAGCCTTCTACCTTCACCACCAGTAGTACCAGCCTTCTACCTTCACTACCAGGAGTACCAGCCTTCCACCTTCACTACCAGGAGTACCAGCCTTCTACCTTCACTACCAGGAATACCAGCCCTCTACTTTGAGTACCAGCCTTCTACCTTCACTACCAGGAGTACCAGCCTTCTACCTTCACTACCAGGAGTACCAGCCTTCTACCTTCACTACCAGGAGTACCAGCTTTCTACCGTCACTACCAGGAATACCATTCTGCTACCCTGCCTCAACTAGTAACTTACTAGCCCCTCCCCCCATCGAAAACACACACATCACCCAATTTAAATACTTCCTCTGATTATTAACTATCCTACCCCATCCACACACACAGACAGGCAGATACACACCTCTCAAGCAGGAGCCAGCTAACAGGGGCCGACCAGAAGTGAACTGTACATTTCCCCTCTTGGAGGATGAATAAAGTAGTATCTTATCTTATAACTGATAACTAACTAACCCCTCCTACTGAAACACAAACACACATATCACCCCATGGAAAGATTTCCTCTATTCTATAAATGTTAACAAGGCTTCCCCCTCTTACACGCACGCACACACGCGCACACACACACACCTCATGGAAAGATTTACTCTGACACAAACATTCTACTGTATAAACATTAGATCCACCTCACATTCTTAGAATCTCTCTCTCCATTCCAATGGGCTTGCTCACAGACGACCTCTCGGTCTTTCCTTTATCCACTAGGGGTGTGTGGGACATGTCCTCTTGACATGTCATGTTTTTTGTGTTTGAATTCCTGGTGATTTTACAGTGGAGAGTTCCCAGAGTTCCATGTAATATATTCCAGGAAAATGTATGACTTTCCTCTAAACAACTAGAGGGGCTGGATAGAGGAGAGGAGGAGCGGAGAGACTAGGAGAGAGAAAAGGGGGGCAGGATTTCCATCATCCCTCCCTAGTCTTATTCCGGGAATCCCCAACCAGCCTCCAACCGATGATTGTACACCAAACTTGTGCATCAATACAGGCTGAATGGAGGGGACAACATGATGGCAGGAAACATAACATAAACATAATAACATTAAACGATTGTGTCAACAATGATTTTCATTTATTCTGTCCTTCCAGTTACTGAATCTGTGTAAAAAACAGATTTATATATAAATACTCACTAAATAGAAGCGTGACAACAATGTGGAGAATAGATATTGAATATACAGT